>NC_136801.1:18140585-18228085 GCF_951216825.1 Electrona antarctica | reverse complement strand
GCTCATGCATAGAAGCAGCATGAGGTCAGTCCGCTGCCCTCCCCAGGTTGGCAGAGGAAGTGTAGCACCTAGGATTACATTATATAATTGACACTGGGTGAAAAAATGGGAAAATCGTGGGATAAAAACTTCTCTATCCATCTATCTGTCTGAATCAGCCGCTCAGCTGGTGACTTGCTCGCTGGAGCTCGATCGGTGATGCCTTTCAGACGGCGCGCATCCATCTCAGAAAGTTCCGCTTTCAGAAGAACATATCGGCGGTCCTTGGCACAATGCAATGAAGCAGGGTGGTAGAGATTAGATTGTACAGCTCCACCCCATAGAATAGGGACATTTGGATGTAATTCCTTTCCATTGAACTGAAATCTCATCATTACTGTTGTTTGGTGCAATGCACACTGTAACCGTCAGTGAGGATCCGATATTGTGCTAGGCGATCAAGACATGATTCTTCTTCTTTTCGTGTCTTTGAATCATGTGGTTAGGTGACAGTTTCCCATTTCTTTACACAGTCTTTTGCATTGTTGTTGAACTCTGCAAGATCTTTTAAGCTGCACGGGTTGGGTAGTAGAGGGCAGCATCGTATGGTCCTCTTCTCCAAATTCACAAATGGTTGGGCTGGTTTTGTAGCCCCATCTGGCCATAGAAGCTTTTAATCGCCCCGTTCCTGTTCTCAGGTGGTTGAGTGTCTTCCCCTGGACCCGTGGTGCTTCTGAGCCAAAAGGGAGGTCTTCAGAAGGGGGGATTCTCCCATGTCAATAGGAGGGGGGTCATTCTCAAGCTTTGTTGTCCATAGTTGGAGTCTGGTTTCTTCCGGAGATGTTGCAAGGGGCTGGACATGGCTGAGGATTGAGGAAGGATGTTTGATCCAAACAGCAGCAATGACACCTTCTGAAAGTGTCATTGAGCACATAATAATTAACTGCTTCCTGGTCACTCACAATTGTAGGTTGAGTATAGGCCAACTAGGAGTTGTATGTTCATTTCTGTATTTGTTGTGTTTGTACAATCATGTTCAGATGGTTAATTTCACTTAAATGTATTGAATGTTCATTAATGTGCATTGTCCCATACAAATACTGTAGGCAAGGCTATTGTATCTGTATAACAACAAGGGAATTCATTGTGCATTGCACAGAACATCAAGCAAAGGAAACACAATTATACAATGACATTGGAATGCATAAAACTAAATATATATAATAAAAAATAACAGATGATTAAAGTGCATAAGAGGAATAAAGTAAAACAGTCAAAGGCAAAGGCAGCGGCATATAAATAAGTAAACATGTACTTCAGTAGCCTCCTGTCACAGTGCCTTTAAGCAAAGACACTAAACACCTCCCCATCTGCTTAGACATTGATAAATTGGCACCCATGGCTAAACTATTATTAGCTTGTAGATCAATCGGCTATTTATTTATTTTAATCGTAAGAGGCAAAACGTTTGAAATAATCCTGATATCGATTTGAAGTCATATGACCCGTCCCTACCTGCTAAAACAAATTGAATGTGTGATTGTACCTCATTTGGCTTGTAAATGCTTGTCAGTGTGTAATGTTACATTTTCCTTCTCCATGGCGCTTTCAGGGATCATCAGAACGGCCTTATCGAACATGGACCGGGAGGCGAGGGAGCACTATGCTGTGGTCATCCAAGCCAAAGACATGGCCGGCCAGGTGGGAGGACTATCGGGCTCCACCACCATCAACATCACACTGTCCGATGTCAACGACAACCCCCCCAAGTTCCCCCAAAGTACGTATACTGTCCTGAGATAGAAATTATAAAGAGCTCATTTTGTCGCTGTCAAGCAGAAACCTTGTATCTCCGACGTATTTCTTAGTAGTATGACATTGTCAGGCGATACAGAGTGACCTATTTTTATATATTTTTTCCATTTCCTGAAAAGTGGACATATAGCCTTCTGTACAATTATTCTGCCGTGACAGTGACAATATATTTAACATTTTGGAACAATGTCACGTCAAATTCTAGTCAATAAAGCTACTCATTTTGTCAACTGTATAGACTTAAGCTGCAACGTATCCAAATTTAAAACACCAGCTTTTTTGCGTTATTCATTCTGTAAGAATCCTCTCATTATTGTGTCTCCTCTGCATCGTCAGAGTAGAAAACGTTTGAGCCGAGACAAGCAATTAAGTTCCCTCACAAAGGCTTTTCAACTGTGCTGCTGGTTTTCTTTCTTGGTAGAAGTTGTAGACTAATTAACACCTAGCTGGGACCTCATGTGAATAACACAATTAAGATGCTGGTAGAAAAGAAAATGAGATATAACCTTGTGCCAGGTTTTGAGAAGCATTTCTGAGCATGTACAGTATTTTGTGCCAGCAATTTATTAGGAATACTTCCCGTCTATAAAGTCAAAATCCTCATTCTGTTTTGGAAAGTCTTATCCTGTCTATCTGTGTTAATAATACATGCTAACTATGTAATTATAAATTCATGGTAGCTTGTCTCTGAAAGTACCTATAATCAATTCCAGTCACTCATAGCTATGAATTGTTCACTTTGTGCCACAGCGAAAACTATTACTGAACCATCAACATTTTCTGAATGATTATGTGACTCAGTGTTTTATAGACTCCATTTGAGTGCTATCAAATCCAGTTTAGTATTTAATGTCAATTTCAGAATTGTGGCATATTTTTTAATGACTTTCCCCAAGGGAACAGAGGTTAACCGGGTCTAAATGCTTAGCTTATATCATTAGCTCGATCAGTCAGTAAAAGTGTGGAGGCATTTGGCTAAATTCATAACTTCATGCATACTACCCGTACTGTGGAATGCTTTGCACCATTAATCCTGTGAAGTTAAATCTTCCCACCCACTGATGCCATCAGTTGGACACTTATTTTCTACAAACAATTTTCAGTTAATGCCATTTAAATTGGAACATTCTGTACAAAAAGTAAGAACATATATTTAAATTGCTGTTTCATATGCATAATATAACACTAAACAACCATAAGACTCTCTCGTGGACGGTCGCTTTCACTGCTGGCTGGGTGGTTGAAATGCTCCTTTTAAAATCAGCATCACTCCCACTTCAATGTTCTTCCACAGAAAATTACCAGCTTTACGTCCCAGAATCAGCACAAGAGGGGAAACCGGTGGGGAAAATCAAAGCTAATGATGAGGACGTGGGTGTCAACGCCGACATCAAGTACAGCATCATCAACTCGGAGGGCGCCAACACATTTTCTATATACACAGATAGGGACACCGGAGAGGGAATCATCAGCCTGAAAAAGGTAATTAAACTGCTCCTTAGAAGCGGGAAGTCATTCTCGCTGAGACAAGTCCAAAGCATTCATTGCCTGACATTTTGTCTAGAAGCCATGTAGGCATCTTATTTCATTAGTGTTTGGGTCCTTTTTTCTTTTCTTTTTACCTTTTTCAGTTGGTGAAAGCTGATTCACCAACTGTAGGTTATCATCTTTTCTTTTTCCAATGACTAACTTTGTCTCAATCATCTGTACGTCTCCATATACGTGGCTATCAGCCTTCAGGCCTGTGCAATGGAGTTTTTAAGTGGAGTGCAGTGTGCGCAATACTGGCCCCACCCTTTAAGCCCAAGGTTCATCTGCCATGGCCGAGAAAGCTGGGACAGTAGGTTTTAAGTTTCCCTCTCCTAGGCAGGCTGCTGACAAGAGTAAAGAGGTCTGTCTCCCCTGCTATTTTCCCATAGCTGGGGCAGTGGTTGACAGCCACCAGGGCGTATCCGCACACCGGCCTGCGTCTCTGGGGCCCACTGCTGCTCCGAGATCCCCTGCAGTTTAGCCTGGGACCGTGAAGTCCCATGTATGTCTACAGTACAGTACAGTACAGTACAGTACAGTACAGTACAGTACAGTACAGTACAGTACAGTACAGTACAGTACAGTACAGTACAGTACGAGTACAGTACATAGTACGAGTACAGTACAGAATACAGTACGAGTACAGTACAGTATGAGGTTTTTTTTATCTCAGAAAAAGTCATGAATGTAAGTGTTTTTTTGTAAACTTAATCAACTTAGTCTATCCTGGTTGAAACCTGATGTTGGGGATGACTTGGGTTCAGGTGTAAGAACTTAAGAAGGTGTTCGCTTGGAGTAATGCAGTACCCAATGTCCTTAACCCCACTTTGCACTCTTGCATTGCAAAACAACCTCAAAAACCAAAGGTCTATACTGATTGACTGCCATTCCTCGACAGCCACTGAACTATGAGAGGAAGAAGACCTACATGCTCCACATCGAGGGTACAAACATGCATGTAGACCCTCGCTTCACCTATCTCGGAGCATTCAAAGACACTGCCAGCCTGAAAATCACAGTGGGCGATGTAGACGAACCGCCCGTCTTCACTATGGATTACTACATCTTCGATGTTTATGAAAACGCTCCCATGGGAACGGAAGTGGGTGCCGTGACGGCTCGTGACCCCGACGGCAGGAACAGCCCCGTCAGGTGAGGCGGTCCCCCACACACACGCACACACATCTACCAGAGAAAGCATACAAGACAAGGCAGGAACTGTCCAGGAGATGTCTAAGCTGGCACACAGTAACACCTAATAGATCTAGTCCATAGCGTTAGGAGGACGTCTCCTTAACGCTATGGTAGCCTACTTTCAACTTCCTGCGCAGAAAAGAAAATATTTTACCGGGAGTTAAAATCTGGTCAATGGGATTTTTCTATTGACGAGATCTGTAGAGAGTGCAGTGGAAACATACTTTATATAAACACACTTTGTATAAAATGTGCATTTTATACGTGTGGTGGGGGGGCTCAGAGTGCGTCCACTAGGTAAAGTAGGCTTTAAACTCCCAAAAACTGTCTTTGCATTGGTGGCAAAAGTGTTTTATATTTTTGCAGTACTTTTGTAATTCCTTTCAAACCACTGCTTTGCTGAAAAGTGTGAATGCTAATGTGATAGCTGTACTGTAAGTGGAAGGGCAATCACTGCTCACCCTCACAGGTGAAGCTAGCATCCAGTAACAATGTGGCTCTGCTGTTTAAGCACAGTGGTACTCAAATGCTTTACTTAAGTAAAAGTATCAATACTGCAATATAGAAGTACTCAGTTACAAGTAAAAGTCCGGAATTCAAAATATGCTTAAAGTACCAAAAGTAGAAGTTTTCAAATATAAACAAATATTCTGAAAATAGCAGATCTACAGTACAAGCTCACAATGCGTCGTATCGCGACGCATTGTGTAGATCGGCTATTTTCGAATGGCTGAAATGTATATAGGGCTGAATTCAAGTGTTTAATGTATGTTTTGTAATAATAATCGAAGTAACTAGTAACTAAAGTTTTCAAATTAATGTAGTAGAGTAAAAGTACAATATTTGCCTCTGAGATGTAGTGAAGTAAAAGTATTGGAAAGTAAAGTAGGCTACAAATACATCAAAAATGTACTTATGTACAGTACTTCAGTAAACATACTTAGTTACTTTCCACCACTGCCAGTAACAATGTGGCTGTGCTGTTTGAGCATCATCCATTTGCATCGCCAGGGTCAGTTCCTTTAGCCTGGCTAATAAGCCAGACTCAAATCACACTCAGCAACGGCTGATTCGGTCTGGCTTATTAGCCAGGCTACAGTTCCTTTGCCCAATTTTCTACCAAAACGGTATGCACGCATTGCGGGATCTTTTGGATAAAAGCAGCCAACAACATGGTTTGTAATGATGCCATTATCATTCAGAAAGGCACAAAATGCTTGAGACAGAACCGTTTTGTAGTTGAAAGACTGTGAAATGAGGGATCTCAACATTGAAAATAGATATAATGCCTTGCATAGAAACGACACTGAAATATATCCTCTGGTTTCCTGCCATAATTTGACACAATAATTCACATGTTCAATTTATGAAGGAAGTACTGTAACTTGTGACACACACTACACAGCCATCACAAACCCATGGTATCAAAGACGGAGAAGATGCAGGTAATATCTAAGAAGCAGCTTTATGGCAAAACACAACCGGCCTATCATGGCCGAATGTAAATAATAACCACGGTCCTATTGTTGATCGCGCGCGCGCGCACACACACACACACACACACACACACACACACACACACACACACACACACACACACACACACACACACACACACACACACACACACACACACACACACACACACACACACACACACACACACACACACACACACACTTTTACCTACTGTAATCAAGCTGCTAATTATGTATGAGTACTCATCAAATACCCTCATGGTAGAGAAAATTAATGCACAGTGAAAACATCTGTAGAAAGGCCATTCATAATTTCATATTAGCTTTAGGCTGGAAGCTAATCCCATGTTTTTTCACCGTGCCGTCACCTGTATCACAAAGTGCTCTCCAGTCCCTCTGCTTCTTTCCCTGGGATTAATTTTAATTCCCACTGTATCACACCTATTACATGATGGGGTAGCTGCAATCTTGTAACTCCTCACAAGATGATGATTTTCTCATACATCAATAAGTTTCAATTTTCTGGTGCTATTACATGTTATAGGATCATAGTCCAGAGCCCTGCCACTTCGCTACAGAGCCTGGGGATTTCCTTAACAGCAGTTTTAGTGCGGCATAGAGACACTTACATGTATTATGGTCATGTCTCAGTGTGCCACATTTGAACATGAACACCATATTTCATCACATAGAGCGTGTTCATTGAACACGCTCTATGTGATGAATTATGTTTTGAAGATGGGCAAGAGGAGGGATGGTTTAAAATTCTATCTTTGATCACAATAAGAATTAAAAGACCAATGCGTAAGATTTGCTGTAAAAAGTGGGGGACATGCATCTCCATGAGAAAGGGCCTCTACTTTCCTGGTGGAATGCTTTGTCCATTTCCTTCATGTGCATCAATCGCAGTGTTCCCCACAGAGGGGGATGAATGACGGGGATGCTTGGTTAACATCTATTTGAACCCAGGGAAGAGAGAGAAAAAAAAGGACAATTCTTTACAATATAGCTGCTGTGCATAGAGCCTATTACATACTAGCTTGTAATTACGGCCTGATTAGTTTCCCCCAGCGCACTAAAATCCAGAGGCTACTGCATATTATTGATAACGATCTTGCAGTTTTTTATGAAGCAAAAATAAATAAAAGTACAGTAAGGATCTTCTTCTATGTTGCCAACCCATTCTTAGTATGCATGGCAGATATTGTACTATTTCTTTGATCCGTGTGCTGCTTTCATGTTAAGCCTCCAGAGTAACAGCGCAACACTGTCAGTCCCCCCATGAAAATGTGACAACACAAGCAACCCACTATGCTAATTCTTACACTTGACAAAGTGGCTGCTTGGTACCTAAACTTTGTCTTACTCTTTGCTCTTCCAGCTGAAATAGCTTTGCTGTGCTCTTTTATCCCCGGCATTTAATAAACCATGACAGAATTTCTGCTGTGCGTCGCCCGCTACACGCTCTGTAAGAAACAGTTCATTATGTCAAATGAGAGCAATCCTATACTGTATTATCCCTTCCATTCCCCACACCACCGTTTCCCTTCTCACATTTTCCATGTCAATGAGCATTTGTTGACTTATAAATTACTCAGGGGAATAAAGGCTGGATTAAAGGTGTAAACGGGTCATTAAAAGATAAATTAGGACATACACACAGTCAATGTTGATTTCACGCTTCCACTCCTGAGCCAAATTTAGATTTCATTCCCCTTGCGGGCATTTCATCTTGTTTTAACCCATTAAGATCTGAAGCCGATTCTGTTTCTGAAAAACGTATGTTGCTTCATCAGTCGTGCTCAAACTTTTTCATGTCATGTCATGGTCCACCCAAAATTATATGTATTTTAGTACAGTGGGAATAAGGAGGTATTATGCACACCCTGGAAATGTACTTCTAATCAGTGTTTCCTGATTGGAAAAAATGTGCTGAAAAAAGGAGCTATGTTAAAAAGTTGACAAAATGTCCCATCTACGACTTGAGATTGTTGCATGCGTGTTCGTTTCGTGCACACGCCACACGACCTGTATTGTGATTGTTTATTTAAGCTACGCATCGCGCGCCCCTCATGAGCAGACCTGGAGCAGACCTGTCGCTGATCCAGGCGACAACGCCTGGACCCTAAGGCTGCATGCCAGTCTTTCATCCACCCTTGACCGATTGGCATGCATAGCATCCACACTACTCCTGACAGAGCAGTGCAGTGCTAGTGGTGCCACTCTGTTCTGAGCAAACTGGAGTTGACCAAGTTCTTGCTTTGATGCACTAGACCAGATAACAGGACAGCAGTCCAGGTTTGACAGAACTAGAGATTGTATGCCTAGATGAATTGTTGTGTTAGTTAGCAGATGACCATCCTTGTAATGGCATAGATGCCATTACTCATTCTCACCACTGTGTTATTAATCGGAGAGGACCCATGGCAGTGTTTTATCAATAGTGACAACCTGCTCAATAGTAGAACCCTGCAAAGAGAGGCTTACTTTCTGATCTGTCCTTTGTGTAGTAGATCAGGGGTTTTCACCATCCTGACTAAGAGCATCCTGGGGACCACCACTATTGTGTGGTGGGTCCATCATAGACCCACCTGACACAATAGTGGTGGGGGTTCATGATGCACCATTCCATGGGTGAAGATTCTTCCTTTTTTTTCCTTCTTTTTTTCGTTGTTACTTCCTTGTTACTCACTACTCACCAACACAGGCTACATTTGTGAGCTGGGGAGAAACCTTTTCAAAGGCACAACACGTTTGTACAGCACAACATTTGTTGGATACAGCCACATTTAAACTATTTAAATATTTGTCCCTGGACCAAACGGGACACCCCAAGTCCTCTCTCAAAATATATATATATATTTTTTAATAATTTTTATCCCACGATTTTGCAACCCATTTTTTCTACAGGGACCTACCACATGTCAGACAAGGTCAGAGAGAGAAGGATGAGGCTGGCAGAGCACTGTGTCAGGCACCCAGAACTGGTGGGGAGAAAACTGACACTGTGGGAGCCGACCCAAGTTGATCAACTGCACTGCATTTATATAATTTAATATTTTACTCATTATAGTTGGTTGAAATGGGTTGATTTAGGCTAGTTAAGTTTATTTTCATCAGGTCACAGCTTTGTTTAATTGTTGTAATGTTTGTGTTATTTCATTTTTTCACTTCACCGCATCACAGTCACACAAAGCTTTTGACTCTATTCAACTAAACTTCAACTAAGCTGCATTTCCATCAGGCCTTACTGGGTCAGTTGGAATGTCAAGTTAGTTGACGTGTTCAAAGTTTGTAAACAGAAGAACATGTTCTGTGCAGTGATGGGGTCTATACCCCACACTGATGTGAGGCTAGTTACACAACTGTTGCAAATCAAGCAGCAGATCGAGAGAGGAGAGAGAGAGAATAGGCCTACATAGAGACATTCTTTGCCACCATGCCAGTCATGAACCAATACAGCCACCCTGTCACAATAACTCACAACAAACCTCAGGAACCACAACACAACACAACACACATAACCTACTGTTTATCAGTCTTCAATTGAAAATTAACATTTGGAATTGATGTTTTAAAGCCTCTAGCTCAAACCAAAAGGAAATAGAAAAAAGTGTATTGAAGTGATTAAGAGCCACACAACATAATAGTACACCAGCTTGAATCACACATACACACAGCATACAACACAGCAGCAGCAAAGGAGCAAAAAACCTTACCTACCTTGAGCCATCTTGACTTCATCGTTTGTGTAAGTGATCAAACAGGTCAAAGATTGGAACCCATCTCTCTGAGCTCTCCAGCGCTCCCTCTAGTCATCTCCATCCTCCATACATCTGGCTAGCTGGCCAGTACTTTCCTCCCAGTATCAATGGCACCGACCTCCTGGCTGCCATCTTCTCACTCAGCCTTGGATGTTTAGTACTGCACATAGCATTCTGGTGTAGTGCAATGGTCAGTGATTTAGGGCAGGCTCTATGGTCCAGCATTCACAGCATGTCACAGGAGAATGGACTCAGGGCTGAGAAGAAGCTGAGTTTAGGGGTCTGGGGTCATCACCCTGGCTCGTGTACCTGTGGAGCAGGTTGAGAGAGACACCATAAGCTTTGAGTATATATACGTACGGTAAGTAGAAAGAAAGAAAGAGCTCAACAATACTGTACCTGTCACAACTTACTAGCAACAGCAGACAAACATAGCCTGTATTGCATCCTTCCGGTTACAACATATACAGTTGCCTAGTAGTATACAGTATACTATATACGTGTAGCCTATTATATCCTGTTACAACATACACAGCCTAGTATACGTAGGTAAATTAAATACGTAATGTTATAGTTTTATATCGGATAAATAATACTTAGGAAGGAAGCTGTGGGGACTTTGGACATGCCTGGACTAGGGTATGCCTTGAAATAAATTGAGATAAAAATCTAGATGTACAATTCAGGTTGTAACACTAATCATTGGTAAACAGTTAAGAATGACATTTTCATACAAGAATTTGGTGCTGTGAGCCCAAACAAAACATTGTATCCGTATATTTATTCTATAAATGTATATAGGACGTGCATGCACACGGCACCTTTGTTTGTTAATCCCCCCCTACACACACACACCCACGCACATACAATACTACTACGATTAAATGAATATGCATTTTTTTCACGATGACAGAATCTAAGATCCTCTGTTAAAAAAATATGTTTTTTATGTATGCTAATTATGCTGAGGAAACGAGGAAACTGCACCATGGAAATAGATTAAATTGAATCACAAACATGGACTTAGACTCCTAGATCACTTTACGTCACCATTCTGAGATTCAATAGCTTTCACATGGAACAGTGTTGCGTGTTGGAGTTGTGCAGCTAACATTGGAGATTCAGGCCATTCAGGCACCCTAGACACTGGCGAGAACACATGCTGTGTTGAGAGAAAATTGCTTTAAAATGTGAATTGCTTTAAAATGTGAGCAATCAAGAAAATCAGACACAGCATGCTTATAAAATGTCATAAAACATACCTCTATACTTTTCACAGGAGAAAACCACTCACTCATAAATGCAACAGGAGAACATGCAAAACAATGTGTGGAGTTTGACTTGTTGCATGTTCTCACTGTGTATAGTGGTGTAGTGAGGACCCAAAAGCAGGACAACCAGGCAGGTAGTGTCAAAAACCCATGGTTGGGTGTTTTATTATAAGTGAACAGATAACACAACATGACACCAAACAATGAGCCAACAGGGACTGACTGGGGAACAAGACTAATATACACAAGAGGGCTGATTACACATGAGAAACACCTGGTGAAGAACGTAGAACCAGGAAAACTAGAACATGAACAACACACAGAACTGCAAGACCTAGACAAGACTGTGCAGGGACACACAGGGACTACAAATGTCACGCCCCCAAATGAGACAGCGGCCCCACTTCAGGTGGGGCCGCTGTCTCATTTGGGGACTGTGGTTAGCCTACTTTTAAAATAATACCAAATGAACTGAAGACTATATTGATTTGAATCAAATCAATATATTTTCCAAATGTATGGAGTGTATTTGTCAACATAATTATTATCTTCTTGTTTTCTCAATAGAGGACGTGTTTCAAATTTTTTACCACTTGAATAGGTTACCCATAATGTTAACAGAGCAGAGAGGAGACGGCAGATAGACAAAGTAGATGCATTTCAGTGACGTCACTGTCTTTACTAGGCTACGAGCGCTGACTTTGAAGAGTGGAATTCTATTTTGACGGGGCTTATATGTTCTACCTACCGCGGAGCTCCGACGGTACATGATACATTAAAACGTGTGTGTTTTAATAGTATTAACTTGGCTGAATGTAATTGAGGAAATAATTTTCAACTACCTGGTGAATTCTCCAGGTTTGTATTAATAATTAGTCTTGCAAGATGCTGTTTGGATAATTTCCCCAAAATAAATAGCCTATAAAACTAAACACAAATGTATCTGGGTATTGAAAACCTCAAGGGATACAACCGTGACGTATATACCATGCGACCACTTTAACTTGATATTTACGATGCTATCAGTTTTTACACACTGATGGGGTATATTATAGTACATTGTGGGTTGTATATTGAGATGGCAGTTATGTGACATTAAAAAGGACAAATCAAACAAATGGGACACTTTATTAGAACAAATCGCTACAGCCTCAGTAATCAACCAGTGAAATGACGGTATTTTATGATGCCTCTCATAGGGATTGCATTGACAGCTGCAGTACACCGTTCTAACGGACCTGAAGTGGGGCCGCTGTCTCATTTGGGGGTGTCAAATTTGTAGTCCCCGACAGGGACAAAGATTTTTTTGTCAGCTTGTATATTATCTGCAATTTTTGAATAGCCAAAGTCTAAAAATCTAAAATTACAGAAATTAACCCTAGCATCCCTATTCTGGAGCGAACATCCATTGAAATGTCCCCCTTGTATTTGGACCGCCAAGATGACCACATGCAGCCCTGCTTCGGGAAATCACCTCGTCGTTTGGATGACCTTTGTCATTATACGACGGGTCACTCTCTCACCGGACATCTCCTTTTGTAACAAATCTCTGATCTTCTGTTTCCTCTATGGACAGGTATTACATGGACGATGAAGGGAGTGCAGAGGAGGACAGGTACTTCACTGTCGACGAGGACAGTGGCATGATCCGGACCAGCCAGTCCCTGGATAGGGAGGCCACGCCGTGGCACAACATCACTGTGACCGCCTCGGAGGTTGGTAGGTACCCACCAGCTGCTCTCTATGAACCCAGTATTTTACAAGCGTAAATGTGTATAACATTGTTCAGATTTCAGATTAGAGATGTACCGATAACACTTCTTTCCTTCGCGATACCGATCCCATAACTTGCGTATCGGTCGATACCGAGTACCGATCCGATACCAGTGTGTAATTAAAAAAATGATCAAAGTGGGGTCCATGGACTCTCTGGGTTCCTTGAAGGGGTTCCAAAAGGACCCTTCCAGGTCTGAAGTGTGTACAAATGGAACAAAATTACAGGTCCATTTGGTTCCATATGTAACCAGAATTGAGTTTGGGTTTCCTTGCCAGATTTCACATTTTGTTACTGCTATTAATGTTGCAACCTTGAATTTTAAAAGGTTTTTATACGTCTAGTGTGTGTGGTTACATTTTTTTTGTAGAGTTTCTCTGTTGAACAACACATAGCGGTATCAATAAGCCTTTGTTTGCTACAGAGCTTTATGTATTTACCCAGAACCCACCAGCTGAGAGTGAGTCTGAAAGCAGCATTTGGCCAGTAGCTCTCAAACATCTTCATGTCAAGGACCCACATTATGTACAGTATATTGATTTAGACATGGACCCCCATCTGAAATGATTTTGTGTTGTTAAAATGTTTCAAAAGATATTACAAATGCTTACATTTTTTCAAGATTCTTTTGAAAATAGCAGATCTACAAGCTCTCATTGTGCATGCGTTGTGAGCTTGTAGATCAGCTATTTTCAAGTAGCCGATAGATAACAATTCACTCAACTCACGATTCGAATCACGATAGGCCTACTTATAGGCCGATTTCTTTCACGAAAGACAAAGACAAAAAAGACAGTAAAAAAAAAAAAAAAAAGTATAATTTCTCTTACACAAATCCAGTATTTTGACATTACAAAATCCATTATATTGCTCATGGACTGAGATGATGTAATTCATTCATTCATGAATTCATTCATTCATTCATTCATTCATCCTTCCTTCCATCCATCCATCCATCCATCCATGCATGCATGCATCCATCCATCCATCCATCCATCCATCCATCCATCCATCCATTCATTCATTCATTCATCCATCCATCCATCCATCCATCCATCCATCCATGAATTCATTCATTCATCCATCCATCCATCCATCCATCCATCCATCCATCCATCCATCCATCCATCCATCCATCCATCCATCCATCCATCCACCCATCCATCCATCCATCCATCCATCCATCCATCAGATGGGTTGAATGTATTTTTCTCCCTCCATAACTTCATAAGCCTTATCACTTAAGTGATAAGGCTGGGTTTTATAGGGTTAATTAACCTCATAGCTACAGTAGATGAGCTATGATGAGGGTCAAATAATTTTCCCTCGTTGTGGACTGATGTTATCAAACCATTAGCCTTTCCCCTTCCCTTTCTGTCAAAATAATGATTTGCTAATTGTTTTGGCATACACGGATGTCCTCTAAGTGGAGGCAACATGCGTTGCTTTTTCTGCTAACTTCATGCCGAGGCAGCAGGCATTCATGAGCTCGTAATGTTGACATGAATTAAAGGCTTGTGTTTGAAGTCAGACGGCATTTAGTGGCATGTTGCCACACATGTTTTGTTTTCCCGACAGATTGATCACTTCGCTGGTTGCATGGAATGCTGCTACTGTTAAAGCGGTGTTGTTGTTTAACAAGGCTAGATGGAATGACAGCAGTGAAGAAGTAGTCACATGTTTTACTTAAAGGAGTGGAGTGCCGTGATTTTTGTATTCTTTCCAGTTGGCAGTTTTTCATGGCTTTATGAGGTGACAGTACTTAGACCCCTTGGTACAGTATGTGCAATTATTTAGGGTTTATTCCTGGAGGCTGAAACCTTGACAGTCAAACGTGCCACAGAAAAAAAAAACAGTGATATAGTGACATCACAATATCATCCCCACCCCTAACCCCTCCCCCTTTATCATACAACAACAGCGGTGGGTGCGGCTTCAGTTCAGGTGGATCACCACCCATCACCACCCACCAGACAGACCAGGCATACTTAATGAACTGGTGGGCGTGTCCACATAAAAATTACATTTTAACAAATACTGTACACGTTTTTGAAAAACCTCTTCCTCCTTATATAATAAATAATACCTGATGATCATGTTTTAGGATGAAATATGGCACCGGCACGACATCTTTAAGTATCAATACTGCAAAGATATTCTCTGTTACAAGTAAAAGTACAAATGTATCCGCATCAAAACATACTTTTACCAAAACTTTACAAAGAGCTTGTAGATCTGCTGTTTTACAACAACAAGTTTTACAACAACACCAAGACAAGATGAAGCATTTCAAAGCGCAAAGCGTCTGGAAGTTATGAGTGAACAGTGATGATTGAGGGATTTAATATTGTGAGTGCTAAACCTGTGATGGCTTTATCGTTCATTTCAGAAAGTATTGGTGAGGGAAGGCCAATAATGTAAAAGCAATTTGGGTAAAAAGTTATTAGTAAACAGAGACAAATTGGACAATAAAACAGAACAGGTTTAATAATGCTTTTGTACAATAACAGCCTTTGTACAAGGTGCATAATAGACAATGCAATAATAGACAATACAGATAACATGAAGTCTTTATACAGACTGAGCTTTGGTTTATTGTTGGTCTAATTTTGATTGAGCACAGCTGTAACCCTGCCAGCGTGCATTGACATTGGGACATACAGTACATCCTGTATTGTGCATGGCCCGAGATGAACTGTGAACAGTGGAATTGAGAAAACATACTGTACTGTACAGTGTCGTACTGTGGCAGTATCAGTATACATCAACATAGGCTACTGTACGGTGTAACAGTGGTGAAATAGTACATAATAGCCCATGGGGTCAGATTCGGAGAGATAAAGTATGACCATAAAATTGGTGGCATAGTGCAACGTCAATATGAACAAAACGTATAGAAAGTTTTGATTGCTACTGTATATGGCCCTGCAGAGCACAGTTGCAACTCACATGGAGCAATTGTTCTCCACACTGGTCCCTGCATGGGAACGGAAATTACATATATTTTACAGGATTAACATACAGAACTTGAGAAATCGGTGATCACATAAATCAAAGAAGTGGAATCTTTTGAATGGTATCTCAAGCATCAACTTGGAACCATACTACATTTTTTGCCTGTCAACCATCATAACACAAACCTGCACATGCAACACACGTACGCACGCACGCACGCACGCACGCACGCACCCACGCACGCACGCACCCTATCTGCACCCCCAGGAAAATATATCTCAAGTGAGGAAGGCAGCAAGCGCACTTATAGGTTGATGTCCTAGTTTTAATTTAATTTGACAGTGTTCAAATGACATCATTATGCCTTTTTACAGTAATCAAATCAAACCCCGTTAATTTATAATGCACATTTAAAAATACAAGGTATGTGATGTAGGCAGGGGCTAGTCCATTAAGAGCTTTGTACACAAATAAAAGGGTCTTAAATTTGATTCTGAACCGCACTGGCAACCAGTGGAGGGAGGCCAGGACGGGGGTAATGTGGTCTCTCTTCTTCTTGGTATCGGTCAAGAGCCTGGCTGCTGCTGGGCAGCGGTGGCCTAACGGTTTGCGGAGCGGTCTTGATACCGGAAGGTCGCCAGTTCGAATCCCCGGACCGGCATGTTAAAATTACCACCGCTGAAGTGCCCTTGAGCAAGGCATTGAACCCCAACCATGAAATGTTCTATGAGCAGGGCGTGGCTGTAAACAAGCATCTCGAGCTTAGTCCACTTACCCTGGGTAAACAAAGAACTTTACTTTGCTTTGCTTTGCTGCATTTTGGGCCAATTGGAGACGGGATAGGGCAGACTGACTGATCCCATTGTAGAGGGAATTACAGTAATCTAAATGGGATGTTATGAGGACATGAATGATGGTTTCTAGATCGGGGACGGAGAGGAATGGCTTTTTTTTGCAATAGAGCGGAATAGGTAGTAGCATGTAATTCTGAAATTGGATTAGTATTTTTCATTTAGACTAGAGACATTAGAAGAAGTGCACAGATGGAGCTCTCTTTTAGGAGGCATGCATACGTCTAAAATAATCTCTCACAGTTTCCAATGCTCTCCTCTTTACCGTGAGAGAAAACTGGGTGGACTTTGAACTTGCGATGTAGAAGTGCTATTCATCGGCTTGTTGTAGTATATATAGTATGGATTCGTTAAGTTGTTAGACCTTGCCAATGTGATTTTGTTATAAATAAATAAATTCACCATTGAACAAGAGATTCTCATGATTCCTAGGCGTGTGCCTGCACATTTACATCTCCTAAAAGAGTTATGCACTGTTTCGTCTGTATGAAAAATACTAATCCAATAATTCATTCAATAGTATGTTGTTATATTTTAACATGATACACACAACACATGTATCAAAATCATATTTCAGAATTACATATTATCCTACCGTATAAGGGCATGATGATTGTAATTAATATTTAATTTGAGCACTATCCAATTCAACACGATTAAGTGGTGGAATTAACAATTAGCATGCACAAGAAAACAAAGATGAAGTCCACCATTTGCATATTGATTAGACAGAGTTCATGTCAGTTAGCATACATATTTTATGTATGTATTCATTTATTTTCATAATCAACTACAAAACCAAATGAGTCCCTATTGTTTCGATGTCCTTTGCTTACTTTGAAAATGAATTAAATCAATTCAGGCCCCAATAGCTTCAAGAATTCCTATCAGGTAACTTGAGCCAATTTGTAATCACAATTAGGCAAATCCTTTCCCAACAGTCAGAGGTGCTGCATGCTAATGTTTCTTTATCGCTTCACCTTTCCTTAGTATTCAAGGATATTATTGCACATTCATACTGACTCTATAAAGGTTGATTTTCTGAATTACAAAGTGTAGCTGTGAACCTTGAATCATTTGTCTGCTTGTCCTTGTAAGAAATCATGGCTGGAATGTTGAGCCGCTCTCTGAGTTGACTATTGTTCAGAATTACAATAAGATAACCTTCACAAATAAGTCGAAGAAGAGGAGTATACTTACTTAATTTATTTAGTCATGGTGCTATGTAGGGTCTTATTATGAAATGTTTGTTAAACAGTAGGCTATGATCTATAAACCATTTGACCACTTTCAGGACACCTCTCAGCCCCGGTACCCTTGGAATCTTCCTAACGGTCCAATCCTATTTGGAAGCCAGTTGAATATTAGCAATTCAAATCAATACAGCATAGCTACCATAAGTCCAAAAGCTATTTTGGCCTTGGCTTCTTGGCTCTCATTTCTTTACCCAGTTCCTTAGTCTTCACTGCCCTCTGTAACTCTGTGGACAAACATGTCAGCTAAATGCCTGAAAGGCAAAATGTAAATGTTTTACTTTCACTATCAATCACATGACCACAATAGCCTCCTGTGGTAGTGTGCATGTGGGCGGCCAGAGGATATAGACACATTCACACCTATTGGTGTAAACGTGCGCTCACACACTAGTTTTACTAGCTTCATCCCTCAGCATGGCATGCCAACGAATTGCTCATGCGAATGCAGAGCCGGGGCAAATAATCCATCTTAACAACAAGTAGAGTACAGCAACCAAAAAACAAAAACAAATAGGCTGCCACAAAAAGCCTGCTCAAATATGCTTTACACTGCACAAGATCACCTCCCGCAACCCCACATGCCCCCACTGCCTGTCAAGGAATATATTATCCCAAGCGAGGAGGGCACTAGGCAGTCCCTAGCCAGGAGCTCTTGACATGTCCTATACTTTAAATTTAATATTACATGAGCAGATCGAGCACCCACCGAGACCTGTCTGTAGGTTAGGACTGGTTTAGAGCAGTGGTGCTCAACTGGGGTCCCGCTGGGGGCCTCACGTTTGACACTACCTGTGGAGTCAGGAGGACCACATGCCTGGAATTGGATAGATTCAGCATGTCTTGTTGAATTAAACTTCAGAGATAGGCCTAACCATTTTTAAGTGCTAGCTTCCGTATTGTTCGATTGACCACGGCAAACAGTGGAATGTCCATCCTATTCACGTTATTATGAGGAGCATGTATTTAATAGCACAATATTCTTTGACTAAAATTGCTCTCTGCCAGTGACCCTGCGTCAGAACACCCTGCGAACCACTTTTGGGACTGACCGCTTGGTTGAGAAACGTTGTGCTATGCAGATGGCTACTCAGCATGGCTTATTAATCATACATGAATTCTGTTATTTTTTTCTCTCTTCCCATTTCACTTCCTTTCATCGCAGAGAACCCCAGCCTCATCAATCACGTCCCTGTCACTGTTCAGGTGCTGGACGTGAATGACAACCCGCCAGAAATAGCCACAGACGAAGAGGTCATTGTGTGTGAGAGTTCAAAGCCCGGGCAGGTGAGTGTCTCATTATGACCATGCAAAACAACTGTAATGCAGCCCCCATCTCTCTCTCTCTCTCTCTCTCTCTCTCTCTCTCTCTCTCTTTCCCTCTCTCTCTCTCTCATGCATTTGCTCATTCTGTTAACCCCACATCTCTCCCCAGACGCACATATAAACCAGTGTGCACACGCACGCGCACACACACACACACACACACACACACACACACACACACACACACACACACACACACACACACACACACACACACACACACACACACACACACACACACACACACACACACACACACACACACACACACACACACACACATAACTGCACCCGCAGGTGCTGAGAGCTGAGTATCATCTCCAAGCAGCTGCCGTGGCCACATGCATTATGCAGTGAACTGTTGTTTGCACTCGCAGTTCTGGTTCTGCGCTGAGAGTCAAACAGCAAGAACATTCCAAAAGGAGAGAGCTGATTAATCGTCACTCCTAAAAAATGACCGTCTTATTTATTTATTTATTCATTTATGCATACCTTTATTTATAATTTATTTTGTATTATGAAAACACCCAAAATAGGGACTCCACGTGTGTATGTTTGTGAAAAGAATGATTGGCAGGCCGCCAAACATGTAAAGAGTTGTTATTGGGGAGAAAATAGCTGACATCTGCTGACATATTTATAGCTTCAGTCTGTCAGTGTTTTCATATCATTGCTATGTCTCTCTCATGGAGGGCGCCCTGAACTGCATAGCCAGCGTATGGAACTCCAACAACCTCCCCCGCCAAATCAAACTCAGCTTCTTCTATGCAGCGGTAGTCTGTTCTACGGCAGTGATGATGTTTTGCTGGACCCTGAAGCCAACCCTGCAGTCTCTAGATGGGTGCCAGAATGTTGCATGCAGTACTTAACATCAGCAAGAGTGTTACCAACAAGAATCTGTAGGATGGAATACCAGGGGTGTGCCAGAAAATAGCAGCCAGGAGAATGGGACTAGCAGGACACTGCCGTGCTGTGGGAACCAAACAAAAACATACAGTACATACAGTACATAAATACAGTATAATAAGGGCACTTAGACTGGCAACAACAACAGAGTCCTTATGGCCACAAGACCAAACAACTTGTCTGATTAATTTCACACTTGTTTCTGTTCTGTGTGCGTAATGTGACTAACATCGGCTGACCCGACGTTACATTTTCACTTGATATCGTTTAACTGGGAGTAATTTTGGGATTCATTTAAAAAAAGGTTAAGAAATGACCGATCTATGGCCGATTCAAACTGCGGTGTTTGAAACATATTGAGCCATTTCGTTTATTCTCAGAACATGATGCGGTGCCGGTGTAGCTTGTATATTTACCACTCGCCCGTCCCAACTACTACATGTTCTTTTTGGTAAGCGACACCCCTGTATGATCCAGTAGTTAAATGCATAATTGCTTTTTTAATGTAGGGATAGACGAAGCCAGGACCAGCGCAGCTGAAGCGCTCCATTTCTCGTTTCGACACACTTGGCTCTTGTATCAAACCAAACATTTGTTTTTGTGGTCTGACCCACATCTTTTTAAGTCAAGTGACATAATAGCAGATACTGCATTGCGCCCTTAATTAACATATGAACACTCCTCCAATGCATAAAATATGCTGGCGAGTCTTAAGCCTTAAGCCTGTTTGCATTCAGCGCGACTGGCATAATATGGACTAGAAGCTCAACCGACATGTGCTCTATAGTTCCACGAAAAAAGAAATACAAAGGTGTAAGAATGATGTTACCATAGGTGCGCGTCACTGTTTGATGATGGGTGCATCGTTATAATGGGTGCAGCGTTTTATATTAACTGTACAATATGTGAAGACATTGAGGGCGGGATAATAATGCTGGTAAACTTGGGCCTAGCAACCACACACCATGTCGACCCTATTCTGATTCTGGTAGTGGGATTACGCCTACAATGGTCACGGTGGTGTTATGACTTAAATTATTCGGCGGAATATTTTTCAAACACAGTTCTTATATGAGGCGATCTAAAATCCCCCCTATGGGGATTACAATGGAATAAAAAACTACATGAACCTGTGGATTTAGCACTCTCTACCGATATTGACCTCAGACATCGGTCTTCTACGGGGACGCAGTTTTTAGAATCGTAATGTCTCTCAATCTTCTTTTTGGCTCAAAACAAGCTTGATTTGCGCCTCATTTCTCTAAACGATATGATCCTTGGTTACAAAATGTATGTTTTGGGTGGATTAAATACAAATCGCGGCACCCTTTACATGGCAAAAAATCACTTCTTGATTCTCGGTTTCCGAGTTAAACGGCTTTCAGAATAAGATGCTATGAACGCCGCCATCTAGTGTGCTGTCTAGGTACTTCAGCGGCAGTCATAGCTTTGAGCCCCGCTTCCGTGTGTGTCACTCGCCTCGCAGAGATGAAACCGAAAGCACATTGTAATCTTAGCAGCTGGCAATGTTGTTTATCTTTCGGCAGAAACGGTAATATGTCGGCCGCGATGCGACATTCACATCTGAACGCCGGACGGATTTGACGAAAAGAAGGACTTTGGAGTATTTTTCAGAGAAAACAGGCAGGAAAGAAACCACAGTAAGTGGATTGCTATGGCATGAGCATGCATTCCACCTTGTGCTGGGAGGGACGAAGGCATTGCCTAGCAACCTGGGCAGCACTAGAGGTATGTGTTTAGCTTCAGCCGGTCGATTTTGATATAAAGCTTATTACAGGTGGCACCGCGGCTAAGGCTTTCAATGGGTAATTATCATAATTTGTGGCACCGCAGGTATGGCTCTATGAGTGTTAAAAATGATATTCGGGGGAGGTTGATCATGTGCTAGACTCCCATGGTCTGGGAAAGCGTTGGAAGAGGTTTTAAGTAGAGGCTGCCAACTAAATGTAAGATGTAATATTTTGTGCAGTGTAAAGTAGGTGCACCGTTCACAACAAAGCCAGGTGCAGAATAAATTATACACTAACAAGCAAAACACTAGCAGCACAGTAGCACAACACCAACCCCTCGACGTTAGCCTGAACAACCAAAACCAAAACACTAACTGCACAGCAGCAGTGTGTGCCTGCAGGCTTCAAACAATAACACTGGGCACCACGTGAGTGGGATCCCACCCAGCCATAGCCTGGTGGATGGAACCTTCGGATTGGTTGCGAGGCCATTTCAGTCCTAAACCTCAAAATAAAATGACCGAAAATGGCATTGCACTGGACCTTTAAAAAGGCATCAAAACCCGGAATTACTGGGCACTTATAGTTGCCGATGTGTTGCTAATGAAACGTCTCACATGGTGGGCTATAACCAATCTGCAGTCCAGGATGTTACTGAGCCGTGTCATCCTCTTCTGGCTCATGTTGTCAAGTTTTAAGATGTGAACTCGGCTGGAGAATGATTTTTTTGACAAGGACGCTAAACACAGGGAGGCACAACAGTTCAACAAACATCTCAACAGCCCCTCCATTTTTTGGATGCAATGCTGCCAGACATTTGGCAACCTCCCGGGCAGAGCTGAATGACTTTTCTTCCTCAGCCAGGTCACACATTAACCCAATCTGTGCCAGGAACGTTTGGTTACGTTTTAAGCAGTAAAACCCCCTGTGCCAAGACGTAATTTTATATATATATTTCTTTATTTTATTTTATTTTATTTATTTATTTATTCTATTCATTTTTTACAATAGAAAAGCTGGCACCTGGCCAGCTGCTGATTGTTCAGTAGACTTTGTTTTGATGAAAATGGCGAACCAATAGAGGCTATGCGCATGTATAAAGTGAGTGGCAAATCGAGTGGCAAAGTGATTGGTAAAGTGTGAGGCAAAGTCAGTTTAACATTGTTTAACGTTGTTTAATGCAATCAGATAGGACCTTTCTGTATGTATGGGCTGTCAAGGACAGAAAGTCGTTTTTTGCCACTCAGTAGGCGTTCCTGCATAACAGTATGATGATGATGTGTCACTCGCATACCCTCTGATGAGCTGTGTGTGTGTGCGTGTGTGCGTGCGTGCGTGCGTACGTGCGTGCGTGCGTGCGTGCGTGTTGCGTGTGCGTGTGCATGTGCATTCAATGCGGGGCTATGTGAAAGATGCGGGTGTTTTACCTTTACCTAAAAATTGGATGCTGGCTCACGTGCTCCCTTCATCTTCTCTCTCTCAAAAAAACAAAAACAGGTGATCCGGACGATCACGGCAGTGGACAAGGACAACTTCGCCAACGGACAGCAGTTCTCTTTCGCCCTGCCGAGCCAGCTGCCACTTAATCCCAACTTCACCCTGAAGGACAACGAAGGTATTTAAAGCAATCAATGCGTTTGTGTGTTTTTTCTTATGAGTTTTCCTTTTTTCCTAAACCCTCACTATAAATACCCTCTGCCTCTAGGGAACGTGGCTCGTCCCTCATCATCGTTCACTTTCAGAGTTCCAATAACAATCCCTACGGACCGTTGAACCCCCCATACCTTAGAGGTGTAATTATGCATGTGTGCTTTGTCCATCAAGGGTATCGCTGACATATCGAGACACATTGACTGGCACGGAGTGAGTGAGTGTGTGCGTGCGTGCGTGCGTGCGTGCGTGCGTGCGTGCGTGCGTGCGTGCGTGCGTGTACGTTTACGTGTGTGTGTGTGTGTGTGTGTGTGTGTGTGTGTGTGTGTGTGTGTGTGTGTGTGTGTGTGTGTGTGTGTGTGTGTGTGTGTGTGTGTGTGTGTGTACGTGTGTGTACGTGTGTGTGTTTGCGCGTGTGTGTGCGTGTGTTTATTTATTTGGCGAATGCAAAGTCCCTAGGCTATAAGCCAAGCGATTACCTCCTGATCTGCTGTATGGAGATCAACTAATTGTCCTCCTTTCAGTCTTTGGAGAGGGCAAACTTCGATGATGTGCCGCATTGCTTGCTTCATAGATAAAAAAATCACACCCGTGTGAAGTGAGGGGCGTTCTTATCATCCTGACCTACATCATCATACATTATCTAATTCTGGCCAATCACAATTTGCGTCCTCACTTTTCCGTCTTCACTTTTCTGTCCTCACATTTTATCCTCAATATGTACTTTGCTCAGTCAATCAAATCATTGCTATGGGTTGACTAGCCAATCAAATCATCACTATTATTCACACAAACACACATCACTGGGCAAAACCTAGATGCTGCATTGGCCGCTGCAGTTCATTGGAGCGACCTGTATCGCACTGTAAGGTGGAAGTGTGGAAGGCACGTTGTGTCACTGCCACTCAGTGACTACTGGCCAAACACAGCACATATTTTCCAGGAATTTTCAATACAATCCAAAGGAGCTTTATTGGCAAGCTTTTGCGTGCGTCACAGAAGCTTGCCTTGCCAGAGCCGAAGGAGGTGCATACCTTTCTATGTCCTCTCCACAAGCACACAGTGGGCTTGGGCTACTGCCCCATTTGTGGGAAATGGCCAAGCAGGGGCCATGTCCGGCCCTGAATCGATTAAGGGTTGACTACTGTAGGTTGGTGCCAGGGACCTGTTGGGTGTTTGTCCGAAGCTGATTGGATGGTAAAGTCAGCTGCTGGGGTGCTCTTCAATTTAAGGACTTTAGACCCTTTCAATACCTCAACACCATTACTGCATCAAAAGTAAATAACAAACTACAGCATACTGTAGAAACTGGTCATACATTGGCCAAATAGTCAAATAATATAAGGAAGAGGCAAAAATTGTGAAAATAGCAGATCTGCAAGCCTCACAGCGCCTCAGGTGTTGGTGGGTTGAGGATATCACATCTATGTAGTAGATGGGGAGAGTCTTTGACCTTTTGTAGCATCAATAAGGCTACTCACCAGATTGTGTGTGTGTGTGTGTGGGGGGGGGGGGCTACACCAATTCAGATATAACCAATCTCTGTCACTCTCTCTCTCTCTCTCTCTCTCTCTCTCTCTCTCTCTCTCTCTCTCATTTTCTGTGTCGCTGCACACCCTCCTCAGCGTTATAGTGTGCTGACGAGGTAATGGCCCAGATGGGTGTTGCTATGGCAACCGTTCTGGTCTCAGGTGCCATACCTAGCCCCCAGGGCGGTCTCAGCAGACAATCACAGAGCATTTAAAACCCTGAGCCAATCTCAGCCGTTTGAGAGAGAGAGAGAGAGAGAGAGAGAAGGTGAAGTGGTGGTGGTGGTTTTCTATACATTTACTTCTTCCACTATATCTTCCAAGAAGTTTAACTCAGTGGTGGTTTTCACCAGTGTGAGTGTGAGAGTGTGAGTGTGAGTGTGAGTGTGAGTGTGAGTGTGAGTGTGAGTGTGAGTGTGTGTGTGTGTGTGTGTGTGTGTGTGTGTGTGTGTGTGTGTGTGTGTGTGTGTGTGTGTGTGCGTGCGTGCGTGCGTGCGTGCGTGCGTGCGTGCGTGCGTGCGTGCGTGCGTGCGTGCGTGCGTGCGTGCGTGCGTGCGTGCGTGCGTGCGTGCGTGCGTGCGTGTAAATGAAGAAGTAAATAATAAGAATAAGAATAAGAAGAAAATAAAGAAGTAAATGTATACAGTTACTTCTTCCACGACATCTTCCACTACATCTATACGAGACAAATATTGGACTTTTTACTCCATTACAATTATTTGAAAACTTACTAGTAAGTTCATTACAAAACATACATTAACCAATTATTCAGAAACTACATGGCCGATTTCGGCCATTCGAAAATAGCTGATCCACAAGTTCACAATGTGCCATGCACGAAGTGACCGGTTGTGAGCTTGCATTGAATGTTTTATACATTTCATGAATTTGAAAACGTGTGAAGTGGGGCCTGCTGCACAATGAGTACTTTTACTTCTGGTACTGTTTTAAGTCAATTTTGAATACCAAACTTGTACTTGACTATTTCTACAATAGGGTATTGATACTTTTACTTAAGTAAAACATGTGAGTACTTCTTCCATCACTGGGAAGATGAAATAGGAGAGGAGAGACAGGCAGAGAGTCAGAATGAGAGAGTGAGAGAGAGAGAGAGGGGGGGGGGGGAGAGATCAGAAAAGTCTATGTGATAATAGGAGATAAGTCTGTTTAGCCCGTGGTCCTGCAGCCTCACACCCCCATTCACTTTGCCCACTTCTCCTTTATTGATGCGAGGAGACGTTTCTTTTCTTTTTTCACTCTGTTAATCCAAGTGGCACTCACAGATACTCCACCTGTCCTTCCAATTGACAGCCGAGAGAGTGCAGTCACTTCAACAGGGGCAAGGGCCAACTGCAGTCACCATTAAAAGAGACGGAGAACTGTAAAAAGTAAACAAGTACGACATTTTCTTTGAGTATATCCACAAGGCAATGACAGGACTTTGTTGTTGTTGGGTTTTTTAGAAGACAATTTTAAGCCACAAAAGCTCAGAGAGCACACACACACACACACACACACACACACACACACACACACACACACACACACACACACACACACACACACACACACACACACACACACACACACACACACACACACACACACACAACTACGTGCTCAATGCAATTACACTCTTTCAGGGCTGGAAACTGTCCAGTGCAACCACACAGTCTCCCACTGTTTATCACTGGTATAGCTGTCTTGTAGAACCACAGTTCTTCCGCTGTTCACCACTGTGATCTTTCCAGTTCAATCACAGGCTTTGTCTATGGCCCACTGAGCAGCTCAACTGGGGAAACTGAGGTTTAAGTGTTTTTCTCAAAAAAGGAGGGTAGACCATTTCTTATTCACACCCAGACTCCAGCAGCTGGCCTGGGCTACAAACAAGAAGTAACTTTCATGTCAAAAGGCAGCTTGTCTAATCTCTGGTCTGTTGGCTTTTTATACACACGACACGTATAACAATATATCAGGACAAGCAGCGTTGGTTAATCCATGGCTTCTAAATATATTGTTCAGCTGACTGAGCTTCATGTAACTGTGCTATCGAGCATGTGATCTCTAAAACGCAGCCATTGTATTATAGATCTGAGATCTGAGAAGAACTGCTCACAAAGTTCGACCGGTTCCATGTTCAGCCACTGAAGATCACAGGATGGTTTTAGTGAACACATAGCACGCAGTTGTGTGGAACCCCAAGGCCCCACATGACTGCTGGTGGCTCAAATACCATGTATTTATGCTTTAGAGACAGGATGGGGACAAGTCTCCCCACACCTAGTTCTGAACACATTTTTGTGATTAAATCTGATCCGCAAAATGTGTTAATAATCCCTTAATTATAACATATATGCCTACGTTTTTATCACCAGTCAATCAAAGGCTATGGCTTCAAATTGTAATTGTAATTGCAAGTGTCTGGTTTGAGTTTGCTTAGCACGTGATGAGGTGGATGAGGAGAGAGAGAGAGAGACAGAGAGAGAAAGAGAGAGAGAGAGAGAGAGAGAGAGAGAGAGAGAGAGAGAGAGAGAGAGAGAGAGAGAGAGAGAGAGAGAGAGAGAGAGAGAGAGAGAGAGAGAGAGAGAGCACGTGATGAGGTGGATGAGGAGAGAGAGAGAGAGACAGAGAGAGAAAGAGAGAGAGAGAGAGAGAGAGAGAGAGAGAGAGAGATTAAAGTATACTCCATCTCCAAAAAGGAAAAAGAGTTACAACCCTATACCCATATTCACCACTTTTGTATAGTTTTGTGGACTCATACTAATCATCTAAATCACTGTGATTGAAGGTGAGTTTGTGTAGTATGACCAACTAGTCTTACTGTATGCATGCTGTCTCCTTTAAACCTAATATGGAGGCACACAGTTAGATCTGAGGTGAGGTTTGCCAGAGTGCTCGCTGGCTACATCCCAGTGGAAATAGGTCTACTGTAATTAATTCAAAACTGGTTACATTAAGCTGCATTTTAGGCATTTGGGAAATGATCTTATCCAAAGTGACTTATTCAGGTTAGACTTACTGTCTAACCACAAAATCACCTTGCTGCCCCGTTCCAGAAACCTGTGAATTCTTTCTCCCCTCTACATCAAATCTCTTCAATAAAAAAATGCAGATCTACAAGCACACAACACGTCACACCCATGTTTTCTCTGAATGTTCGCTGTAGGATCGGAACGCTAGAGTGCATGTGATTAAATATATATTTTTGCTATATTTGTTGTTGGTGACTGACTGAGTCCTGGACTCCTGGTATCCCATTTCCTCATTCTGCTTTCCTGACACACTCAATACTGAACCATTTGCCACCAGTGCATTGTGCAGGCATTTTATGTTTTACGGGGTGACTTCATTCACATCATATTTTTTAGACAGACAAAACAGAACTCTGGAAGGTGCTCAATTGGTCCAATTTTGTGATTTCTTCTCCCAATTGTGTCAGTGAGTGGTGAAGCTCTAAAGTTAGTTAAAGGAGCACGAATCTCTTTTCAACCGTGTTTTCTTACAATATGAGATGGTACGCTTTCTGTCTATACTTGCTCTGTGTCTCTGTGGCTGTGGACAGTTCAGAAAGGTTTAGTAATTTCAAACAAGACTTGGATGTTTTTTACCAGTGGCTTGAAAAGCACTGGTCTATGAATACCCATGAAAACCTCGACATATAGTCATACTGACGCGTAGTTCTGATTGGCTGCCTTTCTACGCAACCCATAGAGGGGAGACACTTTTAATGCCATAGTCGAAACGGTCACCTGTGCGAGGAGCGCCACCGCCATGATGCCTCATCGCAGCAAAGCAGAGCCCACCGGAGCGCGTCCCCGTTTTTACAACCCAGTTTCGCACCAGTGAGGGGAGGGACACACCGTGCCAGTCACAGTCAGCGCACACAGAAGTCAAGGCAGACGTATGTGGAACATGAACTCGGGAAGCACAACGTGTTGAAAGAAACAACACAAATAAAAACTTTGGCGAAAATAGAAGCCCAACATGAGGATAAAGGAAACATTCAGTCCAAATGTCCAGTTTGCTAATTCACAACAACTACTATAGCCTACTACTACTTTGGTGTTGAAACTTTGAATTTCTCTAACTATTACATAATATAGCCTTTCCATAGGAGTATATTTTTATATTTGTCCAAGAAGAATACATGCAGTAGAATATTAAGTTATGTAATAACTAAAACATTCTAGTGGCTATAGGCTATTATGGGGGATGTACACTAACTCGTTTACCTCAGAGAATGTTTTCTTCCTGGATACAACCATAAAATGGTCTATGGTCTAATCTAATGGAATAAATTGATGATCAAATGCAGGAGTTTTGACGATTCAACTAGCTGTAACTAGGGCCGTCGCCTTGCCCCCCCCGCCCCCCGCCCCCCCGCCCCTTACTGGTGCGAAACGGGGTAGTAAAAACGGGGACGCCACCGGCGTGGCGTACACCCGCTGATTTAACAGTAACACTAACACATTCGGACCCCCACGCAGACTACCGGACCGCCGCACCGACCTCCATAACAGTCCATTTAATTTCCATTATTGTTATAAAAGGGTCCTTTGGTTCCATTTGTAGTAGGCTAAGGCTACACTGTCAGTTACAGAGTCACCTCGACAGATCCTGTTACTCATTCAGTGCCACCTGGTTGACACCAAAGTGTAGAGGTTGTGCCATTTGCGTATTTGTGACAAATACAAGCCACGTCGGATTAGATCAATTAAAACAAAGTAAAACGTTATTATTTTAAGGCGTCTATTTACATTACATAGCACAATTCTGGAGATATAAGGCAGCCACTGGTAATTAACTGATAATTGATCAGTTCTTGTTTTTTTATTGACAAAAATGCATATATTTGTAAATAGCTATTCTCCGAAAATACACTCACAGTCACATTTAACTCCTAGCGCTATGGACCAGAGCTAGGGTTCATGTGGTTATTACTACAGCAGTGAGGGAGCAGTTACACGAAAGAGCTTTGCTTATCATTGTACAACTAACTGACCATTGTGCAACTCCACTGGAGCAGCTTATAAACGTGATGCTGCTCAAGGGACTTTTAACGTCGCTTTTAGGCAGAGAGTGGAAAGGAACTTATTGTTTAAACTCAACTTTCCCCAGTCCCTTTCAAATCCACCACCTTATAAGCCAAACACCTTCCCCTTCAAAACCGTTAAAACTGCCGATTCACTCTGCCGCAGACATCTGCTGCAGCCCACTGGCGGCGGCAGCCTTTTGTGCTCGCCCTGAAAAAGGGGATCTCAGATTCGCTCGAATAGAAAAGTTTGACTGTCACCCTGGCTCTTAGACGTAATTTGTTCTGCTCACAAAAGCTGTGTGCGTGCGTGCTTGTGCTTGTGTGCTTGTGCTTGTGCTTGTGTGCGTGCGTGCGTGCGTGCGTGCGTGCGTGCGTGCGTGCGTGAAAGCGAGTGCGATAGATTGCGGGGAGAAGCGGTGAACAATGCAGGCTACTGTTGACTCTCGTGTCTGTTAATTAAAGCAAGCTCTCTCAGAGCGGGTTCTTTCAATGCCATTGTGACAGGCTGGTGGTTGGCGGCTGGTCTTTGTCCCTCCGTCTTTGAACAAATGAACACCACACAGATGCACGCACACGCACACATGAATGGCAGACTGAAAACTAACCCCATTGTGACCTCGTCTTTGCCTCATTTGTAGATGTGATGTAGCAAATACCTGCGATTTCTTTTTGCAAACCACAAAATGTAGAAGTCCTACACTCATTGGCATCAAAATAAAAGATACTCACAGTACCCAACATAAAAGTGCTCATTATGCAGAATCGTCCTTTTCAAAATCACATTAATGTAAATGAATGCATTAATGTGTTCATCGCTGGTAAATGTGGAACAGGTTTTTATTATGTGCTGCTGGGTATAGCTTAACCTCAGTGGTGGAAGAAGTACTCACATGTTGTACTCAAGTAAAAGTATCAAAATTGCAATCCCTTTCAAGTAAAAGTCTGGCAATAAAATGTACTTGAGTAAAAGTACAAAAGTACTGGCATCAAAATACAAACTACCTAAATTAAATATACTCAAATGTATTAAAACTAATATTTGGAAAATAGGAGATTTGCATGTTTGAAGCAAGCTTGTAGATCAACTTTGTTGAAATAGCTAAAGTTTAAATAGGGCTGACGTGGTTATAATGTATGTTATAATAGGATATACAAAGTAACTAAATAACTAAATAACTAAATAACTAAATAACTAAATAACTAACTAAAGTTTTCTAATAATTGTAGTGATATAAAAAGTACAATGTTTGTCTCTGAGTAGAAGTAAAAGTATAGAAAATTGGAAATACTCCAGTAAAGTTTAAGTACATATAGTAAATGCACGTATTTACTTTCCACCATTGAGCTCAGCTAACCTAAGTCAATGTATGTTTTGTATTAATCTAAATTATAACTGCTAAGTAACTAAGCTGTCAAATAATCGTAGTGAAGTAAAAAGTACATTATGCCTCTTGTGATGGACTTAGAAGTAATGACGTATTGGAACATTGAGTAAATGTACTTTCCACCCTGCTAATAGCTTTTTAATTGAACTCGATGTGAACTTCCGCTGCTGATCGCACATAATGGCCATTGAGTTGAAAATGACTAATGCTTTTAGAAGCTAAGATGCACACAGCCCAAATCCTATTGTTGTGTGCAGTACTGTAGATCAAGTTCATTTCAATTTGCCTTCGGCCTCTCACTCTCTTGCTCATCAAATCAAATCAAACTTTATTTCTAGAACACATTTACAAAGACCAAAAGGTCAACCAAAGTTCTGTACAAGATCATAAAAACAAGCATACAGAGATACAAGCAACACAAATAGCATAGAATGTATGCTCATGACATGTATGCTTATTTCAGGTAATTACCATTTGCTATTTTTTAATGTATGTACAAAATGTCTCCAAAATATGGACACAGACGGGAGTTAATGTGGTTAACAGTTTTGAGTAAAAAGCATACCCATTAAATGAGGCATTATATAGTTACCACGGTTAGTATCAAAGCCATGCCTGACTAAAAGCTATTATCTTGTTTTGATTCCATTTCTGCCTTTCTCTGCGAGTCTCGTGACATCTCTGTTTCACATGATCTAATCTAAATGTCGTTATTTGGTAGATGATTTCGAGTTGAATTGAATGAGCTGGTTTAGACCGATGGCTCACATTCTGGATCTTCTTCAGACTTTTTTTTCCTTTTCTTCAGGTCTTTTTGTTTGTCTGATTGTTGTTGAAGAGCCTTGGGCACGGCAACTGTCAAACAGATGCATTATCTCACCGACGTTCCAAAGGCACTGTGGTAAAGGCAGGTCAAACACATATAAGGTACATTACTATAGGGATAGGTTGAAAAACAACACACTTAGTGACATAACCTGTTAGTTAAAAGCCTTTTTTACTGCGCCTGCTTAGCAAGGAAAATTAAACACTCATTTTGATCCCGTTATATCTGTCACATTGTGGTGACATTTGCTGCTAAAAAGGCAATTAAATGTGAGGCTATGATCTCTGAACAACCCAGATGCTGTAAGGTTTCTATAGGCATTCCCCTACACCCACTTCTCTGGTATGCATGCAAAAGAGCATACAATATTCCAGTTAATCAGCAGGGTTGAAAGCTATGCTGTCAAAGCATTGATATGTGGGAAGTTTAATTAGCTTTCATGTCATTCGCACATCCATTCCCTCGCAACGGATGTAGCTTCTTCTAGCAGTCCATTATCTGCTGAACCAGCATGATTTGTGGAAAGTGGACCGAGCGAGCAGCGGCTCTCCTGCTGACATTGTCAGAAGACACAGCAACAATCTCTCCACGTTAAGAGCCCGCTTGACATTTGATGGCCTCTTCATTACCAACATAGAATTGGATGATTGTCTAAGGATTTCATCTTTAAAAGTGTAAAACTGGAGTATGTAGTCAGCGGTAGGTCACGTCCCATTGGATCTATCTCTGAATTTCTGTTGCACACAAGTACCTTTACTGGGCCACCTTTATGTCCAGTGGGAGGCACTGAAGATAACAGCTAATAGTGGGAATGCCGAGAGGAATATTCTTTTCTTTTTTTGCCCCATTAGGATAACAGCAGCAAGCTGTAGTCTACACTGCACATACTGCTTTCATTGAGAGGAAGAGTGGAAGACATGGAATATGAATCACATCATTATTGACAACAAGGTCCTGCAATGCAGATCAATTAACCTAGCCTGGCATGGCCAGACTAATATCACTGCGTAGATATTTGTCTGGAACTTTGGTGTGGAAGATTTATTTCCAAACAGATTCCAACATCACAGGAAAACAAGTCTCACTTTGAATAGTGGGCTCTGTTTGGTCACCCACAACTCCGGGGTGAGCGAAATGAAAATCAAACTGAGGAGTTCCAGACCAATGTCCTGAGGGAATTATTTTTTCCTGTGGGCTTTCCTGTGTGCTTTCCAGGCTGCAATCAACCTGCTTGAGTTGTACAATAAAGGTTTGCCCATATCACTTTTGAGCAATCAATCAGCAATATCTCTCTCTCTCTCTCTCTCTCTCTCTCTCTCTCTCTCTCTCTCTCTCTCTCTCTCTCTCTCTCTCTCTCTCTCTCTCTCTCTCTCTCTCTCTCTCTCTCTCTCTCTCTCTCTCTCTCTCTCTCTCTCTCTCTCACTCATGGTAGTGTGTGAATTTGTGTGAATGGGTTCATCTTATGAACATTTTAAAGATCTTTGGATGAAGGCACAATGCAACATTTAGTCTCTTTTCTAGGCTATATATGACCTTTTTCATATGTTCTTTTGGAACATTCAGGGCTTTTGGACTGCAAGCCTTTCTGGTGGCATTGTGGTGTGCAACAAAACAGTTTATATCCTTGGTCAGACTTTACAATACCCTTTCATTCCTTTCCTTTTCACTTTTCAGTTAACCTCTTTAATCTGAATTCAGTCACAGACAGAATATTCGCTTTTCACTCCCCTCCACACTTTGATTTCCACATGTGATAGAATAAAAAATAACGTTCACCCAAACATTGACAGTAGTTTGAGTGCAGCCATTTCATATTGGTATATTCATGGGAGCGCAGACAGTGCAATTATCTCTACGTAGCTTGGTTTGTGACTAACAGGGCTTTTAACCAGGACTGTGCAGTAAAGGGGTCTATCTAGCAGTCATGATGTGGATTTGGAAATATGGGTCTGAAAGCTCAACGGCAAAACCAATTGACTCTTTGATTGGATTATAATGTGATTATTCTTCCTTTTTGAGCACGCAAACATATAATATTTTTGTTTTTAACTCTACACTTCTCTCTTTGTTTCCCTTTTTTCCCTGTTTGTTTCCCTTTATTTTAGCTATGGTTAAAATGTGTAGGCTATGTCCCCCATTTATCAAGTTAGCTGTGTACGATGAGATCACAGCTATTGTCTGCATTTACCATCTTAACGACGTCACTTTGACTTTGATGTGCAGTGCGCTGAAATCTCATGACAGGTCTCCAGGTCGTGAACACCAGGGGTTTCCATCCTATACATGCGGCAAAGCATCGTCTGACAATCTGACCACTATTTACTTAAATTGATGCAACCGAACAACAAGTGAGCATCCGTAACATAAATAGGTAGTGGTAGTAGGTGGTAATATTTTGTTATATATTTGTCAGATGTAACCGTATGTCTGTGTTCTGTGATGTTGCCAGCCAGGGCTGTGTGTGTGTGTGTGTGTGTGTGTGTGTGTGTGTGTGTGTGTGTGTGTGTGTGCGTGCGTGCGTGCGTGCGTGCGTGCGTGCGTGCGTGCGTGCGTGCGTGCGTGCGTGCGTGCGTGCGTGCGTGCGTGCGTGCGTGCGTGCGTGCGTGCGTGCGTGCGTGCGTGCGTGCGTGCGTGCGTGCGTGCACACGTGGCATACTGTAGACATTAACAATAGAACTTCACAGGTACTGTATGTGTCTAGAAAGATGGTAATCAATGGTAATGGAGCCACTAATACAGTCCAGTAGGTGTATCATAATATCATTACTGATAAAAGGCATAAAACACACTGACATGCAGAAATCATAACGTTTGAAAGAGGTGTCAAAAACCTTTTGGAGGTCCAGCATGACCATGCCGCAGTATTTGCCAGCATCCACCTCGTGTTTGATGATCAAATAGAGGAGGCATGTGTCAGTGGAGTGGGATGTTCTGATTAATTTTTTTGTGGCAGGATACTTTTCAACCTGTTCAGAGACATTTTTTTCCATCACTTTCGAGATGGAGCTAAGAAATAGAAATAGGGCGGTATAGTTGCCGGGGTCTAATTTGCTCCCTGTAGTGCAGGGGGGTTACTATGGCCAGTTTGAAATCTTGGGGGACCTGTCCCTGTTTATGTGTGTGTGCGTGCGTGCGTGCGTGCGTGCGTGCGTGCGTGCGTGCGTGCGTGCGTGCGTGCGTGTTTCCAGCTCCATGTTTCAATCTCCACAGAGTAGAGACCACAGAGACCCAACCTACACCAGCTTCAGTCAGATAATCAGGCTAACGTGCCCCTCAGACATCCACAGGGGATCTAGGGCTCCAATTCTGTCGCAGCCTTTACCCGCAGCGCAGCCCGCAATTCAGCCGCTGCCCGAACATTACGAATATAGGAGCTTTCTCTGTCCCTTAATGGTATTTTCGTCCCGCGTCACCCGCTATCTTTTTTGCCGACAGCGGTATTTGCGCCTAGAAGTGTGGTCATGGGCGTGTTGGCACGCTTTCCCCTAAATTGCTATTTTGGTCACATACATTTGGGAAGTCGATAGCAGAGTTTAAAAGCACCCGTAAACCGTGCCAAATGAGTTCGGTAGGCACACCGCACACGCCTCAATGGAGATGCAGCGGCAGCGGCTATGAAGCAATATAGCACTAACGGGCGACGGGTAAGGGATCTCTTAAAGTGATCTCTTAAAGCCAAGACTGGTGATTGGTTCAATGTGGTTTAATTATTGCAACGCCCAAACCACACCTATGCATAATATAACGGGTAACGGAGGTGTTTAAGGGATTTAGACAGGTAACCAAAATACCAACTTTAGTGGGGGAACACCCTTTCCCCACTCCTAAAACCCCAAATAGTGGCTTTAGAAAGATGAGACAAAACTGGAGCCCCTAAACTCAAAACATGTGTGTATATAACTTGCATAATTTGGGAACCGTCTCACCGAACGGCCTCAAACATGGTGTGTGTGTCCTATATGACCCGAGGGTGTGCAGTGCTGAGTCACCAATGTAAGTGGAAACATGTACAGTGGAACAGAAAGCACAAGTTCTTTGGTCATGGGTGACAAAAGCAAACAAAGCAAAACGGGCATGAGTATTGCACAATGGATGGGGAGTGTATTCGACACTTCCAACTTGCATGGCCCTGACTATAAGTTAAGTATAGCTGTAAGCCTGTAACATTAAAGAGGTTTGCGTGTGAGCTGCAAAATTGGTAAATGACCAGCTTCCTTGCAAGCCTGTCTGAATTACATTATTAAGTACAGTATGTATCCCTGCACACACGCACACGCGCACGTGCACGCGGAAACACAAGCGCACACGCACACGCACACGCACACTCACACTCACACTCACACTCACACTCACACTCACACTCACACTCACACTCACACACACACACACACACACACACACACAGATGTTAGCCAACTCTCACACTGGCTGAATAAAGTTCTGAAAAAATATTAATTAATTAATAAATATAAAACAATACCGTACTATTAAATACTATAAAAGGAGAATTCTTCTTGAACTTCTTGTACGATCATGTAGTCTGGGCAATATCCGCCATTCCACAGCCAGACTATTTATTTATACATTCAGGGCTCCATTTTCGTCACCGCTAAACCCCTTATCCCTAAACTTCTTTGCCTTTTTTTACTATTTTGAAAAACATTTGTTGAATAGTTCAACTAGTCATTCTACATTGACATGTTGTGAGCTTGTAGACTGGTCATTTTAACTATTCAAAAATGTTTTGCAAAATAGTAAAAAAAAGGTAACGAAGTTTAGGGATAAGGGGTTTAGCGGTGACGAAAATGGAGCCCTCAGTGCCCAAGACGTCTCCAGACGCTTTTAGAGAGAGTTTAGATGTGACAGCGCAATATAATAATGGAAGATTATGTCTCCCTGTTTTGAGGGGTAATGGCAGGCGGGGGTTGTCAAAGTAAAATCTGCTCATCTGCTGGGCATTCTAGCGCCTTTATTCTGAATATTCCTGCATGGGCAAAGAAAGCGTTAACAGACAGACTAATCCTTATTGAATACTGGTCCTTTTTTTGAAGGGGCTATTACTTGACTTGTCTCTCGAGGTGCTCTCTCTTTTCTGCGATAAAAAACAGATTTCCCTCTCCCCAACGAGTGTTACTTGGAACTGAGCGTTTTATCAATATTAGTATCTGACTTGAAGTGATGTATGCCTACGAGGCCGCATTAGCCGGATGCCATTGGCCACATTGCCTAATAGCCTGACATGATCTTCCAACAAGGGGATGTTCAGTGTCATTCATCACCATGTGATATTGAGCCAAGCTAATTGTTTCTCAATATCGAGTATAAGAAAAAACATAAAAGATAAGAGAAGGATCCATGCAACCCGTTTGGCATGCACGTTTGGCACGTTTGACTGTCAAGGTTTCAGCCTCCAGGAAGAAACCCTAAATAGAAAGGGACGACATCATTTCACATAACAACCACACCAAGGGATCTAATGAAGTACTGTCCAACACGTGAAAAACTGGGGGGAAAAATACTTTAAAAGGTACACTTCACCCATTTTCAACCTATCTTCACATATAATTGGAACTCATTAATGCTCATTATAGCCTGAAAGAGCCCTGCTTTTCTGGGCATAGAGGTACGGAACAAACTAACACTGGAAACCGACGCAAACTTCCTATTGGTTCACCAACCTATGAGCCCGCCTCCCCTCCCCTCCTCCTCCCCAGTAGAACGCAGCGGAGAACACTCACGTCACCAAATGTGACTGCACTGTCTGCGCTGTAATTGTTTTTTGCGAAATGCAAGGTTCACTCCCACTCCTATGCCACATTTCCTGGCTCGTTCGCCCATGATTTATTATTATTATTTTTATTTATTTTTTTAAACAAAATGCCTGTGGTTTCCAAGGCTATGCTCATTATAATATTTAATTGGGACGCTTAAGCTCCCTAAAGCTAAAGTACCCATGATTGGCCTTAGCTGGTGTTAGAAGGGCCAGCTGTTTACCACCTACCTACACATCCACCCACAAACAATATGATGGGACTGCATGGCGAGACAAAGGCTGTACTTAAAGCCCATTCAATTATTATAGATGGCAGGCCTTCTAAAACATGTTAATATTTAGTCATAAATGATGCTCTTCCCAAATGTGAGTTAAACAACAGTTCATTTTCATCATAGTTGTATATACTGTACAACCGTCAACTACTCCGGGCACAAGCTGATTGTCACGTCCCGTCATCTGGCTACACCCTGGGAGTGAATCACCTCCACAATTGCCGCTGGTGTCATATTACTGATGTGTACCGCAAACCCCTGTTTATGAGATAAAACCAGCTAGCAGCTGTCTATGCCTGATGCGTAAGTGATAGAGAAAGCGAGGGTTAGAAAGAGATTGAGGCCAAGGGGTGTGTGGAGGGAGAATACCACAATTTTAACAAGCCATGGGGGATATTCCAGGCAGACGGTCTACACTCCCAAAAACTGCAAATGAGACAGAAATTGTGGAGTCTGCCATGAACTGTGTTTCTGCCAAGTATGTTTTTTTGTTTTGTTTGTTTTTTTGCTGCACTAAAATCTCATTTAATGTATTAACATTGGGGGAGACAGAGACTGACAGAGAATGGTAAGTTACAAAAGTTATATATTCATGATTTGTGGCATTTTGTGCAAAACAGGTACCTCTCGTCAACTTTGAAAGCAAATTGTAGCCAATAGGAGTGCTATCTGAAAGATCTGGCAGATATATCTTGATCATAATGACACCGAGATTTCTTGTGATCTTAGACCAAATCTATAGGCGTATTTTGCAGAAAACAAGACATAGAGAGTTGCGTAATGACCTACGCAATCCAGGGGACATTCCTTTTGATTAGTACAACCGACAGTTCAAGAGTTAATGACCAAAATGTGAAGCGGCCTGTTATAGTGTCAACGTGAGGCAGGCTTGAAAGAATTGTGGCAGAGGTTATTCCTTCCATGGCCTACTGGGAGGGTGAGTGCAAACCGTCACGCCAATTGGTCCAACCGTGCCGAAGATTAGTTACTCACAGACAGAAGGACACACGGATGGACAGACAGACGGACAGGACCGAAAACATATATAGTCTCCGACCTTTGACCTTCGGTCGGCTGGCCTGGCGGAGACAGAAATCGCAGGCCATTCACGAGGAAGTTGCTCATCATTTCATACTAATGGACCTAGCACTATAGTAAGAGCACACATGCACGCGTGCACACACAACACCAGTGCCTCCGTACACGCGTGCACACACAACACCAGTGCCTTCGTTACAGTATGTGACAATACAACTAGAACCTCAAGATTAAGGTTCTGAATTCTGCTAAATCCATGGTCTGTGTTTCTGCCAGTACCATATCATGTGCAGTGTGTCTGCAATCCTTCCTGTTCAACCAGTGGTCCGGGGACCACCAGTGGTCCTGGAAGTGGTTACAGCTTCCAGGTGGTCCCTAAATGATCCGCTAAATGGTCCGCTAAATGACGGAGAGTTGGTAACCAAATGGACTTTCATAGATCTTTAAAGATGGAGTGCCACGATTTTTTTCCACCCTAAAACATGATCATCAGGTCTTATATAAGGAGGTATAATTTTTTCAAAAAAGTGTACAGTATTTGTTCAAATGTTGTTTTTATGTGGGCACGCCCACCAGTTCATTAAGTATGCCTGGTTTGCCTGGTGGGTGGTGATGGGTGGTGATCCACCTGAACTGAAGCCGCACCCACAGCTGTAGTTGTATGATAAAATGGGAGGGGTTAGGGGAGGGGCTGATAGTCAAATGCATAAATACATCATGGGCCTTGATATGAAAAAGGTTGAAAACCACTGTGTTAAAGAATAGAGGTAATAGCATCACACCACCAAGTTTACAAAACGTTTAATGCATGTATAGACCATCTGCATATTCCCAGGAAGGCACCTGGCCTACATTACCGTATACTGCAGAGCTGTTGTCACACTCGTAGCTAAAACTGCGACCGTGCTACTTTTCAGCCTCACTGCAAAGTCCGAAAGTCACCCCATGCTTGGCTCGGGTCAACACAGCATTAATCAAGGATCACAAGGTTTCTGGCAGGAGTCGGGTTCGATTGGCCATACGTGTCGGGATGCAGCGCTGCTCGAGAGTTTAACAAGGCTCTGGTGGTGAATACTAAGTAGGCTCTGCACGCCTCAGTCAGCCAGCCTTGCTGTTCTCCTCGCCATTTCTAGCTTTATCTCTGTCAATCTCTATCTCCTGCTCTCTCTCTCTCTCTCTCTCTAGTATGCGACTACAAAATGCGTGGTCGCAGATTCAGTTTCAGTGGTCTCTGGATACCTGGATACCCGAAATGTGGTCCAATTTGACATATCCATGATAGAAGAGAGAAACACTGCAGTGTCAGCTTCTGTCTTTCCTTTCAACTCTCTCTCTCTCTCTCTCTCTCTCTCCTTCCCTTTTTTCCCCCCACACACATCGGCTCAGTCTCTCTCTCTCTCCTCCTCTACATCTCCCCCCACCCCCCCGACACACACGTGCACACGCAAACACGTACGCACGCACACTCTGCCCTCCTTCATTGCCCATGTCTCCTCTCGGCTAGTTATTTGCATATCTGCCCCTCCTTGTCAAATTGTCCTTCCTTCCTTCCTTCCCTCCCTCAATCAACAAGCCCCCTTTCGCCTCTCCTGCTCTAGCTCGCCCGCCCATGCACCTGCTTGCTGATATGGTGATACGGAGGCCAAGTTAATAAAGCTTGAAGTACGTCTTGTCATTCCAACTGTCGATCATTCTAATTATTCGCAGATGGGAGCAAGCGATTGGAGTGGGAAGGTACAAGTCTCAGAGCAGCCGCAGTACGACAGCACGGTGCCGCTGACGTGTTATATTTTCTTTCTTTTTATTTTCTCAGTTGAGAGTATGACTAAAAGGAGATGGAAAAAGGGAGAGGGGAGGGAAACATGCCCATTCACTGGTAATAAAAAGATGGGCTTTGCTCCCGCCCACCCTTTCTGGGTTCAACTATTGTGCCGCATTATCTGAGGATTTGTGTACATGTACGAGAAACACCAGCTGTCTGCCTGACATCTCACTATGAGAAGTTACATCAGACCAAGAGTTAGTCATCTGAGTCTCTCTCTCTCTCTCTCTCTCTCTATCATCGTGCTATATACAATGTGCTGTAGCTGTAGCTATGGCTGTAGGTGGTTCTGTCCAATATATCCTGATCCTGGACTGTGGAGCATTATATAGAGTTTCATTACTGGAATTAGATTCCGGGCTGCTCTGTGAGGCTGTGGTGTGGCGGCGCATGGCCAGCTCACTACCAAACGTCAAAGGGGGCCATGTTTGCTCGCTCGTGATGCCGATTATGGCCAGGAATTGCCTTGGAGGCCCTAAGGGGAGGCTCACAGCAGGTGGGCCAGATGAGTACTGTATGGGGGTAAAGAAAGAAAGAAAGAAAGAAAGAAAGAAAGAAAGAAAGAAAGAAAGAAAGAAAGAAAACAAGAAAGAAAGAAAGAAAGAAAGAAAGAAAGAAAGAAAGAAAGAAAGAAAGAAAGGGCCTACATAGAGACATTCTTTGCCACCATGCCAGTCATGAACATATATGTACTGTACTGTACTGTACTGTACTGTACTGTACTGTACTGTACTGTACTGTACTGTACTGTACTGTACTGTACTGTACTGTACTGATACACCTGTGTGTGTGTGTGTGTGTGTGTGTGTGTGTGTGTGTGTGTGTGTGTGTTAGGCTGCACAACAGTGACCAAATGCAATTTCCCTGCTCAGACACAGGTAGCCAGGCAGCCACCCAGCCAGCCAACCAGGCACACACAAAGCTACTTAAGGAAGTGGTTGCACCACTTAAAAATGAAAGAAAGTGAGCTGACGAAGAGCCACATACTATACACTGTTCTCTGTCACTACTCAGCAACAGCACAGACATACACAGCCTGTATACGTATGCTGCATCCTTCCGGTTGCAACATAATACAGCCTAGTAGTACACAGTATATATTGACAGTATATATATATATATCCTGTCACAACACAGCCTAGTATACGAATCAACCAAGCAGTTTGTTATGAAGATGAATTAACTAGTATTTCAGTGACTGAGCAGTTTTCACTTCCTAACAACCCAGACTACGCCACTCAACTTCCATGAGGTGTCACATTATAAGTTGTTTATTTCACTACTTTTACTATACCAAACTTAAAGGTGCGTGTGTATTCTCTCTGTCTGTTTGCAGCATGTCTGTTTGAAGGGTGTTTACCAATCCACTGTGTCTACTTTCTAGTAAATGACAGGTCCAGCAGGGAGAAAGGAATAGCTATAGCTGCTATCGCAGCCTCTTAATTATGTATCTTTGTATAATTATGTATTCTATGATCTTGTGATGGCAATGTGGTAAATAATGAATGAATGGATGAATGGATGGATGAATGAATCTGAATGATCCAATTGAAATTAAAATGGAAAAATACTATTTGTGGTATGTTGATGGGCTTTATGTGTTGTTTCATTGTGTTCCTTCCTATAATCCACTGAATCTTTCCATCATATACCTCGCTCACTCTCTCTCTCTCTCTCTCTCTCTCTCTCTCTCTCTCTCTCTCTCTCTCTCTCTCTCTCTCTCTCTCTCTCTCTCTCTCTCTCTCTCTCTCTCTCTCTCTCTCTCTCTCTCTCTCTCTCTCTCTCTCTCTCTCTCTCTCTCTCTCGTGCGGATATGTGTTAGTGAGGAGCGTGGTGCGGAGTGAGGTTACGGAGTGAGTGTTTGGTCTATCTATACTCTGTCTATGCTTGCTTTTCTTTCTATCTCGCTAGTGTTGGGTTTTGCGGTTTTTGCACTGGTCTAGTGTTTAAACTGCTGTTGGTGGTTTTGTGTTTGCTACGCGCTGTCGGCTGTCGCCGTCGCCATGGCTTTCACAACTCTCACAAGGAAGCATGGTTTTAAGATCTCGCCAGCTTTCCCGTGTTCTGTAGAGGACTGCAGTTTAGCGGTCGCAAAAGTAGTCGGACCCGCTAGCGTTAAATCTGCTGCCAGGATGAATGGTGGCGTTGTGATATTTGTCGATGGGATGAATAAAGCAAACGCTGTGATCGAGAGGGGCGTTGAGATAAAGGGCACGCTTGTGAAAGTAACGCCACTCGCAATGCCATCGAGCAAAGTGTTTCTGTCAAACGTCCCCCCATTCATTGATGATGAACTGATAGTGAGAGAGTTGACCAAGTTTGGGAAGGTGGTGTCGCCGGTTAAAAAGCTCCCGTCAGGGTGTAAATCACCTGAGTTGCGACATGTTGTTTCTCACAGGAGAATGCTGTTCATGATTTTGAGAAACAGGAGTAAAGAGCTGATTACAGGCTTTAAGATCAAAGTCGACAATTTTGAATACACTTTATTTGCTACAACCGAGAATATGAAGTGCTTTGGCTGTGGGGTGGAAGGGCACTTGATAAGGTCCTGTCCAGAGAGGGTTGTTGACTCTGGCGAGGGGACAAGCAATGCTACCAGGGGGGGGGAGGGGGAGTAATCCCTGGGGAAAAAATGTTGAAAAGGAGATGGGAAACGTTAATGGGGATGGTACTGGGGCTGGGCAGGTGGGTGAGGATGAAGGAGTAAATGCTGAACCCGGTTTGTTGGCAGAGAATGTCAATAAAGATGGGGGGGGGACTGAGCAAACAGGTGAAGATGAAGGGGAAAAAGAAAATAGCCAGCAGGAAAACGGTGGAGGTGAAGGAGAAATGGTTAATGCTGAACCTGTGGCTGACACAAGTTCCCAAGAGGACAGTAGTCCTCCTGTCAGTCAAGTGGAGGAGGGAGGGGCTAAAGTAGCTGACATGGAGATGGGGGCTGAGGAGGAAGGGGTGAAGGTGGTGGGGCAGAAAAGAAAGGCAAAAGGTTCAAATGGGACAAAAGCAAAAAAAGTGACCGAGGGGGAAAGAGAACTCAATTCAGACGATAGTACTTGTGGTTGGGTGAGCGATGATGAAACATGTGTAAAAAAGAAAAATGTCTATGGGGTGTCAGAAATGAAACGTTTTTTGCAGAAAACAAAAAACAAGAGACTGATCGATGTTGAAAAGTACTTCCCAGATAGTAAGGGTTTTGTGAAGGCTGCCAGGCAAAACATGAAGTTAACAGAAGGAGTATGCTTTACCAGGCAAGAGATTTTCAGAGTGAAGAAACTGGTGCAGAGGGTTGATGCGGAGTTAGAATGGTGATGGTGGTGGTGCCGCTGGGTTCCTTCTGTGCGCTGGGTCCTCTTTCGCATTTGGTTTTGTCTTTAATGGACATGAAGATGAACTGGACAATGATACAGCCAGCCACTTGTGAGGTGGGTTGGCTTTGGTTGACTGGACAATGGTGGAGCGGCTGTAGCCCGCTACGAGTGCTACGCGTAGACTCTGATTCTCAGACGGACCTCTGGTTGGAAGGGCCAGGATGGACCTTCATCACAGTCCAACATCGAGGCTCACTCACAGCCTGTGTGACAGTGGTCATGGTGGAACTGGTGGATGTAGCTGGTCAAAGCTTGGTGGATGAAGGAGCAATAGCTGATCTGCTGGGGCTGATATCATCTCGCCGTGTGGGTTGTTGTTTCCCCAGAACTGTGCAGCAAAAAACTGTCTATGAAAGATACTGAACGTGAGAATCACAGGAGGGGAGAGGAAAGTGGACTTGTACTGTACTGTTGTGTTGTGTCCAGAGACGGGCTGGGTGTGGAGGAGGACTCGGCGTATAGGGGGGGGGTCAGGGGCGACAGCAGCATGTCACTGGCTGAACCCTCTGCATTGGTTTGTTGCAGCAATGGTTTTTGTTTATGAATAATGATGTTTTGTTTTGTTTCGAGTTTTATGCTAATTGCCATTGGTATATGAATGTTTGACTGAAAACAAGCAAAGCGTTTGCTGTTCTTTTTTAGTTTGTAAATAAAAAGGTTTTATAAAAAGTCAAAAAAAAGTCTCTCTCTCTCTCTCTCCACTCCTTGCATTTGCTTTTTCCCTGCCTTTTTAAAATGTATATCTCTCTATTTTCCTGGGTGGCATTGTGATTTGACAGCAGCTTATGTGCGGAAGCTCAGGGTGAACTGTTCATTTACAGAGCTGTGATATTCGAAATAACCACAGTGGAAATTAATTAGCTGTGGTGGACAGAGAAGCGTAAGGGAGCTGAGAAATGTGCTGGCTTCAGACAGGCTGGGAGTATAGAAACAGAATCAGAGATCAAAATGCATGTGTTTGCACATGAAAGAATCTGTCTTGGTGAGGTTGGCGGGGGAGCATTAGACAGTATACACATTTACAGTACAAATAATTGACATTTTTCAAATATTACGATAAGCATAAGGAAGCTAGTAACTTAATATAAATGTAATATATCGTTGCTGTCGGGAGGAAACCGCCTAACTCTTAACTTTGAAATGATTATGAAAAGTAACAAAAAGCGCTTAATGGGACAAAACCTCTTAACTCGATTGGACCCTCAAACTGTCTGCTAAAACAGCTAACTCCACCACCTCTCCCCTTCTCATGGAAGTAATTGACAATATATAAAGTCACAACACCAACTTTGATGAGGCAGTATTGCTTTGTTTTAAAAAAAATATAAGGTTTTCTTAATTTCCTGAAAAAAATAAATAAATATATATTTCCTGAAAAATGAACATTTTGGAGTTAAGTGGTTTCTTCCCGACAGCAGAGATATTACATCAAACACATGCAAACAAGATGGTAATTAGCACATTAATAGAGAGAAATGGCACACAGTGTCTGTCAGCAGAAATGGCAAAATCTCCCAGACAAATATTATGTCAAAGCACGTCAGAGAGCTTGCTGAAAAATAAACAGCAGAGATCCAGACAGAATGTGAGTGGGCGAGGGTCTAGCATTCAGAACTCAGAGCAGAGTTCTGACGCAATGTAAAACTCTCTCATCCTCTCCAAACCTCCCTTGGTTCGGCAAGCAATTTTGAGGCCCGAATGCTTTTTGGCATCGCTAGGACGCTGCTCATATAAGAACTGGTTATGGTTATGGTTTAGGTCCGCATGGAGGAACAAAGGTGTACAAAAGGAATACCAGAACCCTGTTCGCTGACGGTATTCAACAACAAAGCTCTCAAAGTATAAAGTTTGGACTGTGTTCGCTGTAACAACTTCCTTCTGTGTATTCGCCTCAGTTTAAACATGCGGGAGATGTTTGAGGAGAATAGATTGAAGCAAGAGCAGTGGTATGTCAACAAAAGAACTTCAAAGAACTCAAACCTTAAAATTCAGTCCTTGGAGAGTCTAGGCGGAGAAAAGGCAAAGGCTTAATTTCCCTATACAAATCCCCTTTCTTTTCTTCATATCACAGTCTGTGAGAGTTGCTGGCATATTCAATACAAGTTTACAGTAGAACTTGAACTACTGCCATGTGCCATCTTGCTCTAGCCTCGAATACCTTACAGGCGTTTGCAAAGGCTCAACTTATGTAATTTAAATAGCATTTTATGTAGACATATACGCATAGTTTCATTATACAGTATAGATATTCCACTGTTAGACGGATGTTATTTCTTAGCTTACGTATGATTCTTGATCACTATTTTTTATGTATTTTTGAGTATTACCATGTGTTGTTCTTGCTTACTGTAAATCGCTCTAGATTAAGAGCGTCTGCTAAAGGTCCCTACACACCGGGCGCGATTTTCGGATTTTTTGCGGCGTTTCTCCATCGGTTTTCCGAAAAACGCGTCCAGTGTGCAACCACCTTAATTCTTAGGCGCGATTCATACTCCTATTTTAGAGCCGAATAAAAGTCGGTTCGGCTCTGTAGAGCCTACAATGTGACGTCATTTGAGGTTCGGGGGGGCGGGTACCATCCTAAAGTCGGCTCTTCGGTGCTACTGGAAATTTCTGACGAGCCGAAATCATTTCGGCACTACAGCGCCGAAACAGCGGTAAAATAGGAGTATGAATCGGCCCTTAGCCTCAAACGTCGCTAACTCTCTGCTGATTTCTGATCGTCTGCACCTTTGTTAAATTGACACACGCACGCACACGCACACGCGCACACGCACACGCACACGCACACGCACACACACACACACACACACACACACACACACACACACACACACACACACACACACACACACACACACACACACTCCTCTCTCTGTCGCTCTAATGAATTTGTCTCATGTCCAGCAGCTGTGCCTAGTTTCTCCCGGCATCCGCCGGGAGCTGCCTATGCCATAAAAAGCACACCCGTGTGAACTGAGTGGTGTAAGGTCTTATATAGACTGATCAGCTGTGGTCTGACGTAATGTCTGACGTAATGAAATCACACCCGTGTGAACTGGGTGACCATAGCAACCATGCTCATTTTTTGGTACGAACAGACAGACAGACAAACAGACAGACACGTAAACTAACAAAGCCAGTTGTAGGAGTGGTTTACACCACTCAAAAAGCATAGGTGAGTTCAAGTCTAGCTAATTCTAAACACTGAGGGGGGAAAGTTATACTTTTTTTTGTTAGCTAGCACTCATCAGGAGTGAGAACAGATACCTGGTCAACTTGCGATGGGAACAACCCAGCAACATAGCTTATTTGGTATACATAAATCTATAGAGAAAAGCTGGGGGCTGGAGAAAAGAAAAACGTTTTGTTTTCTGTCCTGCTTTTATTTTCTTGAAGGATGGCAGCTGTCCATTGTCGTCCATACAGTAAGTGGTAGAATAAAAGGTAACAATGCTTTTCAGTATTCAGACAGTGAATGAGTTACTTTGAACTTTGAACATCAACAGGAACATCAATATTTCATAGTTACGCAATACCCCATGTCTGTTTTCTAGCCATGCTCATTGTGAGGCCTTACACATTGCGTGCACTCGCTCAGCCCCCCTAAATGCATCCAAGAACACATCCACGGCAGGCAGGAAGGCAGACAGACATACATGACAGTGTTAATTTTGACAGCAAATGTTGATTTAGTTTTGATCACAGTCTTTTGAATTTAGCCACAAATTCAGTCACCTGAATTTTTTTGTCTAGTTTTAGTCAACTAAAATCATCCTTATTTTATGATTGTATGCTGAAAATATTGCTCACAACACCCAAGCGCAACCAAACATAAAATGTCTTGTCTTAGTTCTACTGGATCTCTTTTTATTCATTGACAATATAGTAAGTCTTAGTTTTAGTCATCATAGCTTAGTTTTTATTTTAGTTTTGTTTTTCGTCTGTGAAAAGGGTGGTCGACGAACATTTATTCGCGCTAGCTTTAGTTGACAGAGTTAAAGGTATATTCCAGTGAATTCACTTAATTGAAATATCACTTCTTTTTTTGTTTTGTTGTGATAATCCTCCTTACTATAGAGTGTGCTGACCTTATAAGGAGTTCCTCCCTGTCCCCAGTGGGGTAAAAAAACCTCCTCCTTTTGTTTTTGGCTAGGTGGCCAAGTCTTCATCCAATCAGGATGAGAGGGGCCTTCCGCCAATCATGATCGAGCAGAGGCGGGCCTTGGTGTGCGTGCTGTTGGCCTGTTGCACTTCCCCCCACTGTAGAGCGTGTGCACATCTTGTTACCGAGGGTGGACCGGGGGGTTTTCCAAATCACCCAAATCACTGAAGGCTCCTTTAACACCGGTCCCGTGTGTTCTGTTTCTTCTCTGGCTTCGCAGACAGCACGGCCAGCATCATCGCGCGGCGCCGGCGCTTCAACCACCTGAGCCAGGAGCTGTACCAGCTGCCCATCGTGGTGTGGGACGGCGGCGAGCCGTCGCTCAGCGGCACCAGCACGCTCACCCTGCGCGTGTGCCCGTGCCGCGGGAACCACCTGAGGGCACGCACGTGCCAGGGCGAGGCCTTCTTGTCGTCGGCGGGCCTCAGCACGGGGGCCCTCATCGCCATCCTGCTGTGCATCGTCATCTTGCTGTGTAGGTGGCATAATATATGTGGCATGTTGTGTGGTGGTGTGCTGTCATTATCGGGTCGTGTCATAGACAAGGGGTTCTCAACCTGGGGGTCATGACCCCTCGGGGGGTGGGTCGCCAAATTATTTTGGGCGGTCCCCAGATTATTTAAAAAAACTCCTGCATGTGCATTAATGACGATAAAGAACACCCTCTCGTGTAATATTGCTTAATTATACCTCCCGTTTTTTGGGGGGGGGGGAATGGAAGGTGGGGTTTTTCAGAGTCAAATCTGCCCATCTGCTTGGCACTCTAGCGCCTTTATTCTGAAGAACTCTGGCAGCATCATAAGTGTTAAACAAGGTACATTTCACAGTGCTCCTCTATCAAAAGCATGTGATTCCCTCTTCAGCTGCGTGGATTTACACGGCAGGTGCAAAATATGTTGTTTTTATTTTGTTCTTGCGTGTGTGTGTTTGTGTAACTTCTTGCTTGAGATTTGACAAGTTGAATGTCATGCAACTCAATCATCGGCTGTCATCCAGACTGCAAGAGGGTGATTCTTACTGCTCAGAGTTTTCTCTGCAGCATTCTAAAACCATTTCGCAGCGTCGCAAATCATTGGTCTGAACCAGGCTTAAGATCGACCCGCTGATCTTAACAGGCTTTTCTGGCTATCGTGGAGCAATTTTGAAAGCCCATACAAAAAGACAATCATTCAGACCATCTGCTGTTATTTAGTTACTCTTTTTTTTGTGTTTCATCATTTTTGCTTTTCACCCCCTTTTCTCCCCAATGTAGTCATTATGCCAATTCTTTCCTCCCCGCACATTTCTGTGTGTTGTTGTCACTTCTGTTGTATCCGAGTGATGAGCCCTCAACGGGAGGACACATAGAGTCTGCTGTTGGCAATCATGCTCTGGTTTGCTGGTTGGTTTGTGAACCCCAGCGAATCATATGAGGAGAGTGGCACATTGGAAATAAACATTACCTGTTTAATATGCAGATGTGGTGGATTTGGGTCATACACATTTATATAGGAATTAATAGCGGATTGGATTAGGGTGGGTGAAATTATGGGGAAAATATTAAGTACAAGTTATAGATCTATATTATAGCTTTTAAAAAGCACATCTCCTTTTTTTTCTCCATCAGGCACAAATTTGCCGCCTATTATGTGCAATGTCATAATGCAAAGGTTGCGACATGAGAAAGTGATCGAAGACGGAGGGCTTGCCGCTACCATGGATACAGTCCTAGGTTACCACATTGGTGAGAGAGCCAGTGGTGAGTGAAATTGTAGTAGTAGGGCGCTTTCACCGGGGCTGTTTGGTTCGTTTAAAACAAACCATGGTCCATTTACCCCTTTGGTTCGGCTGGTGTGAACGTGCATCCGAACTCTGGTGCGGATCAAAGAAACGAACCATGGTCCGCCAAAAAATGTCGAACTCGGTTCGCTTCCAAACGAACAGCGGTTCGTTACTGGTGTGAACGCATTCAGACTTTATGGAGGACCAAATATAGGAAGATGGCCAAAATAGCCGTCGGGCGTCAGCAGTTGTGAGGTTGCATTAATTATTAGTTCTAAAAGCATGTCTTTTTTACGGGATCACTATTGATATGACAGCTGTCAGCTGATTTTAATAGTAGACCACTAGACCCGCATCCTAGGAGGCGCAGCGCAAATTTTATGGCAGGGTTCACAATTCACATGCCCAAAAATAACAGATGTTATCGACACGGAATGGTATGTACTAGGGGTGTAACGATACATTTTAACAGTGATACGATACCACAATACGATACATGGACGATATTGGTTCATTATGACAATACGATTCAATGATTTGAGATCGATACAGTAACTATTTAAAATACATTGACATTATTTTAAATTAAGTAATTAACCCCCTCTTTTTCATTTTTTTTTTGTGCGAAATACCTCGCACAAAAATGTAGTATTGATTCAATGTATAGCAAAACGATTCGATACCGATTATTTCCATTGCAAAACGATACGATAAGATACATAGTCAATGTTGCTGTTTTCATTTCGATATACTTCGATTCTTGAAATTAAAATAGATTTTTTGATGCAGTTACTATATCGTTACACCCCCTAGTATGTACGGTATGGTACAGGATGTAAGCTTTTAGATCTGTTCATTTTAAGCATGCAACCACGCAAAGTTATGACGAAGCCTACATCATGAATGCATGCGATGCATGCGACTTAATGCGAGAGAGAGAGAGAGGTTTCTTTCAACTCGCGTCCCCTCCTGTGTGTGTGTGTGTGTGTGTGTGTGTGTGTGTGTGTGTGTGTGTGTGTGTGTGTGTGTGTGTGTGTGTGTGTGTGTGTGCATACTTTATGAGGGGCGAGACCCGATATATTATAGCTCTATGGGTCCCAAATGATTAATTGATTACATCACTATAGCAAAAGACGTGAAACTGGGTCAACTCAATTAGCTGCAGCGGAGCTGTTCTGACTTGAATCTCAATACTAACTGACCAGCACGGCTTCAAGTTTAAACCATAATATGACATGAAATTGCCCGCCAATTTCATGCACAGAAATAACATATCAGATATAATCGGGTTAAGGTGCACACATGGAAGAAATGTCCTTTTCATCGGGGATACCTTGTTGTAGGCTATAGACCTACGTCTCCGGTGAATTGAATGCAGCAAGCACATTATTGTTCAAACACCTGCTCCTCTGTTGCTCTTATTTGGCTTATACAATATACCTAAACAATGTACATAAGTACAGTACTTATAGTACTTCTAACCTATAGTTACTTTACACGACTGTACTTATCCATGTAGAATACCATTGCCTGCCCTACAGTACGGTTAGAGCGGCCTCTGTAGATTTGAGCACTGCACGACAAAAATAAGCGTCCGAAATGGTTGAAAAATGACAGAGTTACCGTGCGGTGGTCCCTGTACTGTACTGTACTGTACTGTACTGTACTGTACTGTACTGTACTGTACTGTACTGTACTGTACTGTACTGTACTGTACTGTACTGTACTAGCACCGAAAGCATCATATATACAGTTAATATGTGCGTGTGTGTTTGTGTGTGTGTTAGGTTGCGCACAGGTGGTGAAAAACCATGTTGTTTTCGTGCTCATACCCAGACACCCACCCAGCCAGCTACCCAGCCACACACATAGCTCCGTAAGGGAGTGGTTGCACCACTCAAAAAAACGATTTGGTCTGTGCGGATCTATACATAGGATAACATTCAATATAATAACAAATTTGGTTGGATCCGCGCATCTCTAACACTCGGCTACTACTTTTAAACCACAGCTAATGAGACGAGACAACAGTATTGAGAAGGAATGCGCGAAGTGATGCCAAGAGACAGAAGACAACACATCATTTCCATGCAGATTGGGAGGATAATTACTTTTTTGTCATTTTGAATGAAAATATTTGTCTCATTAGCAACATATGCATAGTGATGGCAAAGAAGCGGAACTTGGAGTGTCACTCAATGACAAACCACGAATCATTTGACAAAATCTCTGAGTCAAAAAGAGAAAGTTGAATACCAAAAAGACAATTTGAATGAACTGAAATATCTGCCATCAAACACCATCTGTTTCTTTGACTCGGGTTGTTAAAGTTAATGCTACCAGTGCAACCTCATATTGAGTGTGGAACATTCTCGCCAAACGCAATAAATCATTTTTGGGATGGTGAAATATTCAATTAGGCATTGTTTTCAACTGCCAAGGATTTGTTTGGCACTGGCAGTCTGTTTATTTATTTAACCCATTTTGGACTGAGATCGATTAAAAAAAAAAGGCTTCTAAATCCTAACATTTTTCTGAAAAACCTATGTTTCTATGTCAGTGGTTCTCAAACTATTTCATGTCAAGGACCCCAAAAATTATAAATTGGCCACCGACCCCCATCTGAAAATATGTTGTTCCAGGGACCCCCCAGAATCAAAGATTTGAGTTAAAAACGTTCGCCCTGAAAGAATATTCAAAGATTTGCGCCACATTTTCACGATTTTTCAAAAATAGCAGACCTACAAGCTCGTAGCGCGGCACTCTGTGCCGTGCTATGAGCTTGTAGATCTGCTATTTTTCAATAGCTAAAGTATAACATATTGCCCAAAATGGGTTAAGAGCGGCACTGAAACAGCCTTCACTCCAGCAGAATTGTGACACAGATGATGATGATGATGAGATGTGAGAGACTAACTCTGTATTTTCATCAGAATGGTGTTTGATGACACACGTTGCCATGAAGATCGTGTGCTCTGTTTCTCACGAATGTTTTCAAGTCTTTAAGTACTGCTCAGCAGTGACTACCAGCGATGACTACCATGTGGACCTTTTGAGATGAAGGGCTCCATTTTTGTCGCCGCCGTTTCCCGCGACGTGGCCCACAATTCAGCCGCTGCGAGTATAGGAGTATACGAGCTTGCTCTGTCCCTTAATGGTATTTTGGTCCCGCTATCTATTTTGCCGACAGCGGTATTTGCGCCTAGAGGTGTGGTCATGGGCGTGTTGGCACGCTTTCCCCTAAATTGCAATTTTGGTCACATGGGAAGGCGATAGTGGAGTCAATGGAGATGTCCAGGCACAGAGTCAGGCTGCCTCATCTCTCCTTATACTCCTATTGCATCTCTTTGTAATTGTCCTATAATAAATCAGCAGAAGTGAGTGCCTGCCACTTCCTCGTGTCCATTGTGTTTATATAATTGTATAGTCAAAGAAGTTATTTGTGCCAGGCATTTTGCGGCGTGCGCGATTCCATTTGCTCGTTTAGTTCATCACCCCGTAGTGCAGCAAATGGGGTTTAATCCGATTTACAGAACTTTCCTTTTCGCTTCATACCGTTCCGTAGAGACGGCCTACACGCTCGATCTATATACCAAATGAAAGCCCTAATTTCATAGTTTACATAGAACTTTGAAATTGTTCTTGGCTCTGTGCGGGGTGGGAAAAAAAGAGAAAAGCGGCACAGGGGGGAGCAGGGTGCATCACAAGTGAGACTTCAAGGCAGCAGCACACCACTCTGCTTTGGGCTATAGACCGTAAGGCTATGCAGCAATACAGAACTGTTCATAACGAGCAACGGATGTGGGATCTCTTAAAGGCAATGGCACGTGGACTGGTGATTGGTTTAATTATTCTAACGCCCAAAACCACACCTATGCATAATTAGGGATTTAGACCAAAATAACCAAAATACCAACTTTAGTGGGGGAACACCCCTCCCCCACTGCTAAATCCCCAAACAGTGTATTTAGAAAGATCGAACGAAAATGGAGCCCATAGTCTTTCTCTCGATCAACACACAAAGTGTCGCAAAAGACGGAGTGTCTCTGCTTCTATCAAAAGAACTAAGCGTGTCTCCGCGACCCTCCGTTCTTTGACTTTAACGGCATTGAATATAGCTTGCTCAATGCTCTCTCGTCATAAAAACAAAAAGCAGAGAAAAAAATATTTTCCAAATAATTAGATCGGACGGGGTTGGATTTGTTGTGTTGTTTTTTCACGTGCAGATCTTGTCAGCCTTGGTAATTGTCCGCTTTAGAGAGCACAGGGTCCATTGCATTAGCAGCTCTATGGGTATAGGAGGAGAATGCAGTAAGGAGAGGTCGAATGAGGACGAGGAAGAGAAGTAACTTGAAGATATATATCTTCTGCAGGTGCTGTAGGTTTTAGTCACCCAGTAGAATGACAGGAGTGTCATCTTCTGGGAAGGAGCCGATAAGTGAATTCAGCTCTTCAAAGAAGTCCCCGAGTGGACCTGGGGGATGATAGACCACAATGATGGAAAGAGGGACAGGTCGAGTATTGAGACAGTATGAAATTAAATAGTGGAAAGTGGAAGATGAGAAATATTACAGAACATAGAAATTCTACTTGACCCCGAAATTGCAGTGGAGATGTTGCTGCCCCATCCAGAAACAATGTGGTTTAAACCGATCCAACATAGCAATCCTTATAAAGACAGGTTCAAAAAAGAAATAAATAGATACATGCATTGCAATTACTTTTCCAAAACGGTTGCCATATGGCAACATGAAAACCCTACATATTCCATGTAAAATACTACAATATCATTACAAGTATGTTGACAGTATGTAAGACAGTATGTTTATAGGCAATTTCCGAATGATACGCAATATCTATCTTGTTTTAAAGTAATTTAAAAAATGCACTTGCACATGAACCAAAAAGAGTGCTCCATTTCCCCTGCCATCCTAGGAAATACATACTGTATTACTTTTCTTTTATAATTTTTTTAATTTTGTAACCTATTTTTCACCCCTGTGTCAATTATCTAATGTGATCCTGGGCTCTACACACCCTCCACCAACCTAGTCCCCATATATGGGGGACATGGGGAGAGCAACGGACTTGAACTCATGCTTCCTTCATGCCTGAGTGTCCAAGTTGCTCCTTTACACCTGACAGGGGGGAGTTTCCCTGGTTGGACGTAGCGTGTGGAAGGAACACGTTATTACAACCAGTTCCTTTCTCCTCCATCAGGCGCCCCGGCTGGCCAGGGGGAGGCAGTTTAGAGACCAGGATTACTGCATGTTTTTGTGAGGGTACCTACCCTAGGGGACACGGGGAGAACATGCAAACTCCACACAGAAAAGCCCTTTCGCCAACCCCGCCTTCGGGTATGGGCACTGATGATGCGGAGGAGGAAACACGCCGCCAGCACCACAGCGTCCCGAGCGGGAATCGAACCCAGGACCTTCTAGCTGTGAGGCGACAGCACTACCAACTGTGCCACCGTGCCCCCTATCATACTGTATTACTAACTATCCATTTAATAATGGAAATTTTAGGCTAATGGTGGCTCAAAAGGAAAATGAGAGAGAGAGAGATCTGGACGAAGCAAGCACAGAGAGAGTGTGAGACAGAGAAAGGAAGCATTAAGCAAGTGTTTTAACAAAAGGGAGGGATTTGGAAAAAGCAGTGTCAGGGAGAACATTGCCTTCCATGTCAGATGCATCACATCACTCACATGGACACGGCCTGGAGAGGTTCAATTCAGCAGTATCTTTGCTGTCATCTTGACTTGTTTCCCATTGATTGCTTTTTTGTATCTCTTGCTGTTGGAAGCTCCTCAGCTCTGGAAAGTTTCCTTGAAATCCGGCCTAACAGAACCACAGCGAGCAGTGTATCCCTATAAAGAAATGTATGTGGGAAAAGTGTGTGTGTATGTTATTTCTTTGTTTTAATTAGGTGTCTCCACGCTCCACAGCATGTCACAGGATCACAAAGGGAATTTCATGAAATGAAACAAGGCAATACCAACAAAAAACTAAGGCTCAAGGCAATATTGCATGTAGCCTACACAGCATGAAAGCTATGGTCTTAACCTCTACATACATATAATTCACAAACTCTTCTCTCCATCTCGTTCCCCCAATGTTGTCCCTGTATCACTGTCTCTGTATCTCTGTCTTCCTCTCCTCCATCACATCTCCCTCCCTCCTCTCTCTCTCTGAACCAGACAATAAAACTACACCCACCGCTGCCAAAACTGCTCCAGGGTTTCCTCATCAAAGCTGGGCGAGCGCTCACCTGCGTTAGGCTACATCATGTCATCTTGATGTCACTACAGCTGTGGGCCACTGACCTTGTCCGACAGCTTTCCTGCACACTTTGCAACCAAGCAACTTATCGGGGAAGAAAAAGATTCAGTAGCTGCTTGCCGCTCTATAAGTATAATTTGCTCTGGTAAATGATATAGTACTGTATGGCGGTGTGGCAGAGTTGGGGCATATAGGGGGCATCTAATGGGAGATAAACAGACTCTGTGCACAAATTGAATGTAGCTGTTTACCGCAGCCTTGTGTGTGTGTTGGTTCAGATCAAGTTTTAATGTATCATTTTTGAATCACAAATCTTGTATAGGGTCCCTGGCACAATATATTTTCAGATGGGACTCATAGGCTCATGGGCCAAATAAATCAAATTCGTTTGAGAAGCAATTTAGATAGATTATACAAAGCACCATCTGCAGCAACGGTACAGGACAGATGAGGATGAAATGCATGCAAAGGGAACATCTATATGGTGGTGAAACTGTGGTGAAATAAAGGTGTGTACTGTAATCATGGATTAACACAATCAGCCCCCGGGATTTCTTAAAGATATGGCTGCTTTTACTCTGTAACCCCCCCCCCCCCCCCCCCCCCCCCCCCCTTCCGTTCCGTACAAAAAGATGGGAGACATATTTTTGCTTGCTTACCTCGCTAAGATTACGATATAAGTCGCTGATGATTGCTCGCTTCAAATTTTGAACGAGAGGCATGTTGAAGTCAGAAATGAGAGCTTAGTATATCCATCTGGTATTACAGGCGCCAAGCCTTTCTTTGTGAAAGGAACAGTGAAAGTGAACGACAACGCGCAGACCCTTATGGGTCTGTAACTCTGAGAGTGTACAAATGGAACCAAATGGACCCGTGTACAAATGGAACCAAATGGACACGTTAGGGTCCATTTGGTTCCATTTGTACACTCTCAGAGTTAAATCAACATTGATTATATAATATGAATGCAGGTGCCATAGATAGAAATGCCATCCGTAGACTAATTCATGTCAAACTGGAATTAAACAGAAATGAAACGTGTTGAGAATCACTGCTAAAAAATCTTCTGTCATGGGGGTCCCTGGCATATCTTTTCAAATGGGGGTCCGCAGGCTGATTTGTGCCAATTTAGGGGTCCTTGACATGAAAAAGTTTGGGAACCACTATACACCACCAAATGCAGCATATACAGAACCAAAGCAGAGTGTGAGGATGGAGGACTTGAGTACAATGATTAGCACTGTATGCTGTCACTGTGTGCCATATGGTCTTCCTCTCAAGTGTCAATGTTTTGGCTGGATGTGATGCAATGTTACACCAGATCCAAAGACACTAATGAGCGTGTTCTCATCAGCGCTGCCAGTGCTGCATTTCGATAACCGTTGCTGTGAATGCCAAGAACAGCGCATGTGTATCGCTGATTTACGACTTCTCAATGCTCGGTTAGCTTTGGTGTCCTGACAGAAAGCGTGATGAATATGCGCATAAAATAAAGAGCGGCGGATGCAGTGCCCCGCTCGTTTAGCATAGCTGTTTCGAAGCGCAGCGTGTTAATCTGTTATGTGCTGTGAATTAGCAAACAACACAGGCACATGCAGCGAGTGGCATTAGCATACGTACCATCATCCCGGGCATTGCAGCCACATTCACTTCTGACATTATGATGCAGCGTTGCTCAGCTAAGCGTTTTGTTGTTGTTTTCATTACCGAGGTTTACAGAAGCCCCTTGTTCTCTTCTCTCTCTCTCATATTGTCATCGACATTTCATTTGTTTTTACTGAACTACAAACGTGTTTTGTTCATTGAAGATTATGTCAATTTTCTGGAATTGCAAAAAAATGCTATGTTTTTTTTGCAATACTGGTGGTTATACAGCAACTCCATAAGTGTGTGTGTGTGTGTGTGTGTGTGTGTGTGTGTGTGTGTGTGTGTGTGTGTGTGTGTGTGTGTGTGTGTGTGTGTGTGTGTGCGTGTGTGCGTGCGTGCGCCGAGAGTGCCGCCCCGTGAAGGTTTTGGATGCGCTATATGTGTATGATCAAATTTCTAGTGGTCAACATGCTTCCTCCACTCATTGTGTGCTGTCTCTTCCTCTGCTCATTGTGTGCTGTCTCTTCCTCTGCTCATTGTGTGCTGTCTCTTCCTCTGCTCATTGTGTGCTGTCTCTTCCTCTGCTCATTGTGTGCTGTCTCTTGTCTCATTGTGTGCTGTCTCTTCCTCTGCTCATTGTGTGCTGTCTCTTGTCTCATTGTGTGCTGTCTCTTCCTCTGCTCATTGTGTGCTGTCTCTTGTCTCATTGTGTGCTGTCTCTTGTCTCATTGTGTGCTGTCTCTTGTCTCATTGTGTGCTGTCTCTTGTCTCATTGTGTGCTGTCTCTGGTCTCATTGTGTGCTGTCTCTTGTGTCATTGTGTGCTGTCTCTTGTGTCATTATGTGCTGTCTCTTGTGTCATTATGTGCTGTCTCTTGTCTCATTGTGTGCTGTCTCTTGCAGCCATCGTGGTCCTGTTCATCACACTGCGGCGGGGCAGGAAGGAGCCCCTCATCGTCTCTGAGGAGGACGTGCGGGAGAACGTGGTGACGTACGACGACGAAGGCGGCGGCGAGGAGGACACGGAGGCCTTCGACATCGTGGCGCTGCGCAACCCCTCGGGCGCTACCGGCTCGGTGGACCAGCTCAAGTTCCGGCGGGACGTGCGCCCGGACGCCAGGCGGCACCGGTGTGGCGCCGGCCCTCGCCCTCCGCCGCCCCTGCAATATGGCCCGCGCAGAGGCAACCCCGGCAGCCCCTCCTCCTCCTCCTGCGTGGTGCCGGCGGAGGACGGCGAGCTCACGATGGACCAGGTCGACGTGCGTGAGTTCGTCGAGCAGAGACTGGTTGAGGCGGACGCCGACACGAGCGGGCCGCCCTACGACTCACTACAGACCTACGCGTACGAGGGCCAGGGCTCGCCGGCGGGCTCCGTCAGCTCCTTGGACTCGCCTGGAATGTCAGAGCAGCAGGAGCAGCGGCAGGAGCAGCCGCAGGAGCAGCCGCAGGAGCAGCCGCAGGAGGAGCAACAGCACTCAGAGCAGGATTACACCTACCTGGACGACTGGGGGCCACAGTTCCAGAAACTGGCGGAACTATACAGGGTGGAGAATGAGGCAGACTCGGATGTGACGACTGAGGAAGAAAGATATGGGACCCCACTGTATAGTCTGGCAACAGACTCCCCCTGAGCCTGTGATTCGACTTGTGACTGGATTCCCCACCCCCACCCCGCCCCACCACCGCCTTTTACCCTTTTATGCCGTTCAAAACCAAAACCCAGTTTTATTTTAAAAGAAAAGAGAAAAAAAACACAAAGACCTGGGGGAAATATCTTTTTTCGTCAAGTTTACATGAAACCATACAAAAGAGGAACAGAGATGTTATGGTTGTTCTAACTTAAATGACTGCTGACCAGACAGACCGTTTCGTTCTTCTTCTTCTTTCTTTCTTTTTTCATGTCGTCACTTTGGATTGTGGGTCGTTCATTCTGGAAGTATTCAATTGAATTTGGGGGAAGGGAGACACAACTATAAGGGAAAAGGGAAATGGTATTTTCCTTGGTGTATATTTTTTATTGCTCAATAAAGTCCTGAAATCCACAGGAGTGGATATTATGTCGTACAGAGTGTGCACCTTTCTTCCATTGAGCTTGGATATGTGGTATAAAGCTGGGATAATGTTCCCTGTAAAGATCTTGAGCACAAATTCACCTTAATGTGTAGCTGAGATCGGTAGAAACAACAGCTGGCAGAGTCACATAGGAATGTATGAGTAGGCTCGCTCATATTCATCATACGGTTGCAAATCCTCACGAGTCAGGACTAAATTAAACATAATATGATAGATCATTTAAAGCGTATTTTACATCAACAAATATCTGTGTTGATATCTTATTGCAATTCCTTAGCACAGTGCAAGACTGCTGACAGGTGCACGGCGAGCCTCCACACACCATGCGCCACAATGCGCACTAAACCCAAGCGTTTAGGTTCTAAACATGTATTTGTAACACTTTTTAAACGTGTCACAGTGTTTAGATTATAAACAGAAGAGCATGTTTAAATGCCATGATTGCAGGCTAGTCCTGTCCGCCTTGCAGGTTCTGTGTTCTGTCGCTGGGTCGGCGGCAGGTTTCAACGGCAGGCTGGCATCGCTGTTGCCAGCCAAGGTGTTCTTGCTGGTGGTGGTTTCATTGTGAACAAGTAGCCTAAGCAGAGTACAGTACTGCATACCCTTACCTATCTGGCAGGTGAAAACAAGCACCCAAATTAGCATTTCAATGCCTGATCTGCATGTGTACAAGTGGATAGGCAACGCGGTCCACCCCCCGCCCCGGACAGCGAGGAAAAAAGAGGTATTAAGGTGCCAGACTTGGATGGTTAGAGCGGCGCGATTACATACAAAGTCAATGCAAGATGAGAATTGCGCAAACGGGCGCGGCGCGACCTGGTGCGGTACAAACGGGACGAACCGAGGCGAATATATATATATATTCAGGTCCAATTCCTCATGGGGGCCGAGATCCCTGGTCCAATTCCTCATGGGGGCCAAGGCCCCCCGGCCCCCACAGACTCTACGTCACTGCTTGCACTAGTACCTTAATCTACTTAATTTTCGCCAAAATCAACTCCTACCATCGCCATCGCCATCGCCCCGCAGATCACGTGTGACACAGTGAAATGCATGTTGGGAGGGACACAGGTTAATGTATGGGTCACAGTTTTCTGTGCAACATTCCCCTTACCCACCACCGCACCGCACCTCCCCTTTTGGAATTACACGTTCTCCCTGTTCCCTGGCAGCACGGGAAGACTTCTCCCCGACACGGCACAGACTAAAGTAATTTGCAAAGTTAATGTGGTTTATGAACAGCAGGATAACATCAGAACGATTATCTGTCTATATCAGCAACACACAGATGTGTGTCTTGCAAGGACGGGTCGCGGAGCCACACGGACACGGGCAAGACTTCTCCCCGACACGCCGCATACTAACGTTATTAACAGCAGGATAACATCGGAACGATTATCTATATATATCAGCAACACACGGATGTGTGTCTTGCAACGACGGGTCGCACGTGCGTGCGTGCATGCATGCATGCGTGCGTGCGTGCATGCGTGCGTGTGACAGAGAGTATTTATGTGAGTGAGTCCCAGGAATACACAGATCCCCCCAGGGAATGCTTCACAATTCCCTCCCAATCAATAATATGATCTATTACATCGCATTACCCACACTGTACATAATTTGCCGTTCATATAAGAGCGGGTAAGGACTAGGTTATATCAGTTTGAATGATAGTTACAAAGCTTGGTAGAGGGCATTAACCTGTTAAACTGGGAAATCATCTATATAGCTTAAGATTTTAGCTATATGAGTGTGTGTGCTACAATGTTTCAGAAATAGCAGATATACAAGCTCTGAAGCTCATAGAGCGTCAATTCGTGCCACACTATATGAGCTTGTAGATCTGCTGTTTTTGATTGTGAAATGTTAAAAAGCAAGGCTTTTGCACACCTACAGGCGTAGGAGAGGGTACGGTGACCAAAATTTAAAAAGGAACAAACACCCGCACACTGTCTTCAAATGCATAAAGACAGCCTGATGAAGGCCGCATAGGCCGAAACGTTGCTGTTTCCCTAAATAAAAGTTGGTCACTGTATTTGAAGACAGTGTGCGGGTGTTTGTTCCTTTTTCAATTTTGATTGTGAAATGTGAAAATCGATGCAAATCTTTGAATATATATCTTTTAAAGCGCACATTTTTAACTACATTCTTTGCTTCTGGGGGGTTCCTGGAACAACATAATGGGGGTCCGTTGCCCCATCTTTTGGGGGTCCTTCACATGAGAAAAGTTTGAGCACCAGTGATATAACAACATAAGTTTTTCAGAAAACTGTTTTAGGAGACATTTGTATAGACTCTGCCTCACGTCTTAATGGGATAAGCTCGTTCATGACTCAGTGCTCAGAGTATGATGTGGTAGCAGCCATATGCACAGTAATGACGAGCTGTGGGGTTGAATGAGGGTGGTGGTTGGGGCTCATTTATTCTCTAACAGGATCGGTAACCATTGCAATTAGGGGTAATATATGAAGAGGTTCTCTCCCAAATGAACTCTCCACCATTTGAAGTAGGGCACTCACACACCCTCACAAAATGGTAGCTGGTTTGTAAGTACTGCAACTCACTATGCATCATCATTCATGTTATGTGAAACTTTAAAGTTAACGTAAACAAGTTTGGCCATATACAGTATGATGTATACTGTACGTACAGTGTACAGACAAAACAAATCCCGCAAATGGCTTTATTTTTTATTTGACTTTTGGTAAATGGAAATGGTAATATCCAATGGCCTCATCTTGCCAGAACCTCGGTATGCCCTGCAAGAGCTTTTCTTATTAAACTAATATGTTTTTAAATACACATTCAGCTACATGTTTTTAACTTCCCCAAATGGATGTACAGTGTTGATATGATGAGATGTAGCATGTTAGCTAATACACCCTGGCCCACTTCATGTTAAGCCTGGAGAGCCCAACTAAAACCTAAATCCTTTATGGAGGAGAATATCTTCTCCAACATCGTATTACCATTTTGTTTAAAGTGGGATGCTTCTCATTTCAAAAGTGTGTCATGAATTTCAGCAAATTCCTCAAAGATTTCTCAAAAGCAAAATATTCACCATTTGGAGAAGGGAGAAAAAAAAGTGCCACCTACTGTGACAGAATGATTGCCGTCATTAAATTTAATCGGATTCCCTTGTACCTTTTCCCATGGGGGGCATAATCCAAATCACATTGGGGAGCGTAATTAATTTACGAGCACACCCAGGACATTAACGGCCCCATGGTGATCCAGGTGGTGCCTTGGTGCCCTGCTGCTAATCCAAATATTAGCCTAAAATGTAAATGAGACAAACGCAGTGCATTGACATCAGGACAGAAGTATCCATAAATTATTATTGTGTTGAACTCTCCCTGTAGGCATTCTGCCCCATGCACCCTGCATGCCCCCCACCCCACTTTAGTTTTAGTCATAGTCAACTGAAATCGTTTAGTTTTAGTCTAGTTTTAGTCGACTACATATCATTACATTTTAGTAGACGAAATCTACAGTTGATTTTGTTGACAAAAATGAATTTTGGCAGGCCTTGGTGACATCGTAATGGCTGATTGATTACAATTGGTTGTATGCTAAAAACAGACTATTTTCAGAGCGCAGCATCCTAGTTCTGGATCTCTTCTCCACAAGTCCCTCCCTAACATTCTTTCACTAGTTTTCATGACGAAATTGTCAATATATATAGTCTCAGTTTTAGTCATCATAGCTTAGTTTTTATTTAGTTTTTATTTAAAGCAGTTGGTCCTGATGATACCCATAGAGGTAGTGTGTCTAGGAGAGGTGGCAGTAAAATCTACAGAGGAATAAAGATGAGCCATACAATGGAGTTATGGGAAAGAGTAGTGAAAGCTATAGAGGGCAGAGGTGAGCATTTCTGTGTTTCTGTGTAAGACGAGAATCTACACTATAGCTGAATATAGGAGCTAAAAAAATAGGCTGCAAAACACCTACACTCAATCCCATCACAGTCCATAGCAGCCTTTCTAAGAATAAACCACTGCTCCTGTAAGGTATGTAGTCTCCCCAGACTCAGGTCAGCTTTACTGAGCGTCCATATGGCTCAACGTCTCAGGTCTACCTTCATGAATACGCAAAGACGGGCCACAATGACCTGGACTGCCAAATGCAGAGCGAAGGCTAGATTCCTTCAGCAGCCTGTCAGACGATCAACAGTTCTCTAAACAGCCATAAACAGGAAGACACAAACCAACCAAGATCAACGCTGTCATCAACAGCTTACCGAGACTATTGTAACTCAGCCAGGAGAAGTGAAGACTCATCGGACGACTTACACAGGAAGGAGACCCCACATCTGTAAATATTGTTTAATATTAACAGTTTGACGGCCGAGAATTGTTTACTCCAGTGTAAGGCTGAACGATTTTGAGAAAAAATCTAATTGCGATTTTTCTGACCAATATTGCGATTGCGATTTGACTCGCGATATATATTTTTTAAATCACACCCGTGTGAAGTAAGTGGTTCAACTCCGTGTGGGCGCCCCCGGGGGGGTCCCCGAAACTTCCAGACCCACAGGAACGTGCCCAGGGTGCCGGCCCGGTTTAGGCGAGCCGCCCCGCGTCCGAAACGGTCGAGAAAGAGTTACCGTGTGTGGGTCCCCAGGCGGTCCCTGTACTGTACTGTACTGTACTGTACTGTACTGTACTGTACTGTACTGTACTGTACTGTACTGTACTGTACTGTCACACCTAAAATCATCATATTGGGCCTATACAGTTAGGCTGCGCAACAGTGACACTTGGTTGTGAAAACCAACCAAATGCTATTTTCGTGCTCGGACAGACCCAGCCAGCCAGCCACAGACACACAAAGCTCCATAATGAAGTGGTTGCACCACTTAAAAAGTAAAGCTTCAATTTAGTATTCACTGTGTCCATTTAAAAAGTAATGAAACATTTACTTTACCAGGCAGTGATGTCAGGATTCACAGGATGTGAGACAGCTCAAAATAATGTAGGCTAACCAAATTGACCTGTGTTTAATTAACTACAATAAGAATGTGTGTTAAAATTGTAATGTTAGAAATTATTGTAAATAGCTCTCTGGATACAGACCATAAATGCAATGTAATTTCCAGACTTTCTATTTAAGTGCAATTGCTATTAGGCTACAGTTATCTAATCATCAGAGCACAATATTGTGATTCTCATTTAATATTCACATTTAGATATTATGTTCAATTGATTTATTTGTTTTTGAGGGGCAGTAGCCCCTCCTAAATCCAGTGCACGTATGTTCACAAACGTCCTACACAAACATTAAATTCCCATTGACAATTTTATGTCATTGTCTGAGCAAAGAAATAGGCCTAGTGTCTATTTTACGTCATGATGATGTACGATGATAAGAGCGCCCCTCACTTCACAAGGGTGGGATTTGTTTAACCAAATAAAAGCATATGCATTGCATAAGTGTAGGCTACATTTTGACAGATGTGATGACAGAATTAGGCTATCAATTATTAGAGATAATTTTGTCTGAGGTTTAAGACAAGCTCATAACTTTAACTTTATTGTTTATGAGCTTGTTGGCCGGCTATTTTCCCACCACGGGTCCTGGTGTAAGCTTTTTTTTAATGATGGCTCTCGGATCTCGGTACAATTTCGCGGACCTCGCTCAGACAAATCATTACAAATGTACATGCACCACAATGGGGACCGGTTCACTAGAATCTGGGACGACGACGACAATGTAGCATTAATAAAATAAACAGGGGACAGGACAGCAGGACAGCGCCCGTGCCATGCGAAGGTTTGTGGTGTTGCTGCGGGATGTTTTGACTGTCGCTGTACCATGACAGGTCTTGCACAAAACTCTCTTGTTGGACGTCTGTAACGTCAAAACCAAAATAATGCCATATCCCCGAAGTGCCTGATCTCTTTGGGATTAAATTGTGCGGATTTAAGAAAGTTTATTCGGGCTCCGCAGACGCTATCTGCTCCTCAGCTGCTGCTGACTTCTAGCATGGTAGCATTAGCATCAACGCACTGAACACAGAGCAGAGTAGACGTAAATGATGATTAATCGTTCAGCCTTACTCCAGTGTTCCGATGCTGCGTAATACGACATCCCCGCTATTTGTTTTATGTGTCTAAATCGCATCGCATTAATAATAATTAAGAAAGTCTGCCACGCAGCAGAGGGAGTTAGCTTTGTGTGCTGATCTCAAAACCGGAAATCGAAACTTATGCTGGGCTGCTAGGGCTTCTGGGAAATTGAGTCCAATGCAAGTGAACGGAAGACACGGCCTCATGGTATGTGGTTTTATGGAGCCGGCTTGTGGTGTAGCAAGATGGCGGGTGGTGCGATCGTACAAAAACAAACGGAGGAACGGATTTGGACCGGATTTTCACGGATCAAACGCCCAAATACTTCAGCGTATGATCTAAAGGTAATAAAACAATCCAGGCAGCGTAGGATATTTGATTATAATGCGGGAAACGCGGATTACGCAGTAGAACTGTTAATATTAAACCAGTGAAACCACCAGCCGGGGCGCCTGATGGAGGGGAAAGGAACTGGTTGGAATAACGTGTTCCTTCCACACGCTACGTCCGGCCGGTTGCAAAATTGTGGGATAAAACTTTAAAGTAAAAATAATAAGGGTAATAATAATAATATTGAAACTCTTTTCAGTTTCAGTGCTTTATGTCACCTGGAGAAACAGCAGCGTATCCACACTGGTGAAAAACCCTACCACTGTAAACATTGTGACAAGAGTTTCAATCAGTTAGGTGACTTGAAGACACACCAGTGTCTCCAAACGGGAGAAAAACCTTACACTGTAAACAGTGTGACAAGAATGTCAGTGTTTTAAAGAACCTAACGACACACCAGCATATACACACGGGAGAAAACCCTACCACTGTAAACATTGTGACAAGAGTTTCAGTCAGTTAGTAACATAGAGAGGCATGCCTTTCCAGAAGTAATTTTTTCCTAAATTTGTTGTATGTTATAGCATACCCAATAGTAACATAACATAACATAATCTACTGAAAATGTCTTCTATCAATAATTTTGGGTTTAAACCATGAGCTATCTCTCATTGGATGCATTGCAAACGGACCACTAGGCGTAGTAGGCGGCGAGCCCAACTCTTTTTGTGATGGTTTGTGATGCCCATACTAACACCACACCAAAAATCCAAAACGTGTCACCAAGTGCAAGATTTTCATGAATTCCCTCCCAGCTAAAAGTATAAATAAGTCAGTGAAAGAAGCTTTTTCATCATAGTTTTAGTCGACAAAATGAGCACTGCCCACCATGTACGCCCCACACCCCATCCCTCATGCCCTCACATCCACCCCTGGGCGGTGACGGTAGGGTCCTGGCAGCTGCTCAAACGCTGCTGAAACGCTGATGATGGGAACCTGTGATGAATATTTTACACACACTTCCCAGAAGAATCCCTTCTCTACTAATCCTGAGTGTCAACTACCTTTTTCTTTTTTTATCTCTCCCTTTTTCTCTCCCATTCCTCTCTTCTGTCACATCTCCCTCCCTCCCTCTCTCTTCTCCTCTCTTGCTCTCGCTCTCTCGCTCAAATGACTAAGCAAATCTCAGTGTTTTTTGGGTCTTGTCACACTTGTAATATGAAGAAAAAAAGTAAATTGCAGCTATTCTGTCTCAACTGAAATCCATTTTTCTATTGATTTTGATTGATTGAATAGTTTATTAGACAGAAATGTAAAAACATTACACTGTACAGTCAAACACTAAAGGGATAGCACCAACACATTGTCATTGCAGTCTTGTTTCCATTTAGACCCTATGCAATTAATTCATAGACATGACATGAAGAATAACAACAAAATTCATCAATCAATCATCACAGGTAAAAATAAATAAATAAACAAAAAAAAATCTATATCATCACAGGAAAAATAAAACACTACAGGGAGGGTACATAAGGCTCTAATGCAGCCTTACTTTTCACAAAATAAATTAACTTATTAATTTCTGAAAGGAGCGAAGAAGTAGTAGCGTGTCTTAAAATATCTACAGTCTACCAAAAGGTGGGAGAGGGAAATCATCCTTTAAATAGTGGCATAGCTTTAAACAAAGTGTGCAGGCTGCCGGTCCATATGTCACATATTACCATCCCTAATTCATTCATTAATTTGCAACATTAGTTAATTTACAAATGTTAAAATTGTATCTAAAGTGTGGTACAAAGTCTATTTATACAGCAGTGAGGGGTTCAGAGTCCTTGTCAATGACTTCAAGCCATATGGGAGGAGCCGGGGATCAAACAAGGAACCTTCCAGTTCCCAAATGGCTACATGCCGCCCATTCCGTACGGTAATTAAAAGTCCTGTTGAAATATGATGGCAATGAATTTTGCCGTTTGCAGTGCCTCAGAGCCGCAAAAAATATTCCTGTGCAGGCAAAGCGGATGGCACTCGTCTGCAACACTGCGTCCTGTGCTCCTGACATATACCCATACTCTGTGAGCAGGGTATGATAAATCTTGCAGAGAATAAGCCGTTATAAAGGGGGGATTTTTCATTCATGATTGGAGAAACTAATCTCTAGGCAATTAGTTACTTGTTAGGCAATTAAGCATGCACAACACTTAAGGAACATGTGTTTCAGCTGTGAAATTAACACCAGTGTTAATTAATTGAAAACAGTATAGCGTAAAGTTTCGAGAGAGAGAGAGAGAGAGAGAGAGAGAGAGAGAGAGAGAGAGAGAGAGAGAGAGAGAGAGGGAGAGAGAGAGAGAGAGAGGGAGAGAGAGAGAGAGAGAGAGAGAGGGGTGCCAAGTTTTGCCGGGATTCCTGCAGAATACTAAAAGTGAGATAATGTGGTGGAAGGAGATACAGAGGAAGGTGTGCAAGGAATTATTATGTTGCCGGCTGAATAAGGATTTCTTACTTATGGAGGCACAATCTATCAAAGCACTTCCCCCCCCATATGTTTTTAAGATAAGACAAGGCAATATCTCACTGGCTCAGAGAGGACTGTGTTCGGGAGGAAATAGCCCCTGAGTCTTTTGTCAGGAGAAGGAAGCAGAAATGGATTATTGGGGCGAAATGCACGCCTTATAGATTTGATGCTTTCCGTGCGTGTTTTATTGCCACCTTCACCTTCAGACCCCTTTTCATCTCTTTAACAGGCTGTAAATGGAGAACATTCCAGTAAATAGACTTGTGATAGTGCTGTGAAGAGTCCCCCCCCCCCTCACAGCCTACTTGAAGATGTGTATATTGTAACCATTTACAAAGGAGCCAAATCCATCTGTTACAACTGTATAGGGATAACTCAATTTCATTGGCCAATATATTATCCCACTGAGACCTTAGGCGGATTCCACAAATGCCTGTCTTCTAAATCAGTATAGTTCTCACATATTTCCGTGCCAGGACCCATGTATTTGACCCCTGTGATATGACAGTGTGTGTGTGTGTGTGTGTGTGTGTGTGTGTGTGTGTGTGTGTGTGTGTGTGTGTGTGTGTGTGTGTGTGTGTGTGTGTGTGTGTGTGTGTGTGTGGTCACATGGAATTAAGGAAACAAAATGCTGAGAGAAGGTGACAAATTGAAACAGGGGCTGAAAAAAAGGAACGGGGGCTGAATAGAAGAATATTAGAAAAGAAGAGTTCAAGGCATCGCTGAGAGGTTAATTTAATGCATTTATCACAAAAAAGATTAAAAACTAAAACAAGAGGTGGCCTCCCTTCAACAAGTGGCCCAGATCCTCAGGAGAAAGGATCATTTGGAGGCGGGGGAGGGGGCAGGGGCAGGACAGGCAAGGCTGCCCAGCTCCAGGTGACAGGAGTGGGTGAAGAAGAGGATAGCAGCAGCAGAAGGGCTGAGAGTGAAACACAGGTGGACACGGGTATTGCCACAGTTGTGGAAGATAAAGGTAAAGGACTGTTCATAGTCCAGTTTTCAGTGAAGAGGTGACCACCGAAAACTACAACATGACGTCATGCTGCGGTGGTCACCGCTCACACAACACATCACTCTGTTTGGTGGTTAGTAAAAAAAAAATACTAACCACCGAATGGTGGTCACCTCTTCACCGAAAACTATATGAATAGGCCTTAATATGACAAACTTGCGGTGTCAGACATGATGCTTGTATAAAGGCCTATTCATACTCTAGTTTTAGGTGATAGGATGACCACCGCGGTGTTTGGGAAAACTACAACGTGACGTCACGACACGGTGGTAAGCGGGTGAAACCCCCCCCGGCCCCCTCTCTCTCTCTGTCTCTCATTAGCAGGCAACAGTGCAGCACTATCTCTCTCTCTCTGTTTCTGGCACAACAGCGCCACTTTTGCCCCTACTGCTACTCATAGTCACATAGTCACATAGGTTAACACATAGGTTAACACGGACATTGCTGTTCCTTGGAGTGGTTGCACCACTCAAAAAGATAACAGACAGACTTTATTAAAAAAAACCTACCAAATAAGGAGAACGTAAATAAAGGGGCTTGCAAAGCCTACTGTCAAAAAATGACAAAGTATTTCGCATTTGCTACAAACTTGTGAGTGTAAAGAGTACACAATTGATGTAATTTAAGTGATGGTGGTTGAAATCTCCCCAGAGCATAATTATTTCAAAAACATTCAAATGGAGGGAAGCAATAAAGAGACTTGAAGTGAATAAGAGCATAGATGCACTGCAACAAAACAAGATGGAGAGAGAAACCGCATTGGCAGGTTATGTAAACCCATTACCGCAGTAAAGTGGTCTCATTTTTACAATAGGCGGAAATTACACATTTGTACTGCATGTATAAAATGGCATGGTTCTTGCCCGAAACTGCATGAGATTGGCATAAATGTGGCATGTCTGTACATGGGAGGCTTGTAGGTATCCATGTAACCCATTTCCATTCACATTATATTGAAGTAACAGCTAAAGGGACCTTTTGGAAAATGTCTATGGCCATTTTTCCCTTGCCAAAATGTAGTCAAACCTTGAATCAATTATGTATTTACCCCCCTTCCCGACAAGGTGGCATACCACCTGCGAAATTGCTAGCAATTTCGCAGGTCTCATAGCATACGGGTAATAAAACACTGAAAACACACTTTGGACCATTTCTGTTCTTGGGATCATCAAAATCTGTATATTAGAGGTCCTTATGGGTGCCAACAATCCAAACTAGGAAAAACAAACTTAGGGTTGTGCGCCTACCCTCTGGCCCAATTTCACCTAGCCTATTGATTTGCTTACTTTAAGCATTTAATTGAGCAATAATGTTCCATAAATGTTCCTGTTATGTCATTCTCCCTCAATGCCTCATGCCAAAATGAAACAGAAAAACTGGACATTTGTCTCAGAATTATGTATAGACATTTTTGTATTTGTGGAAAATTCACTATGGCAACCAATATGCCAGATTAAACATACATGTGCCAATATTTCAAGTGGGGAACATCAACATTTGTTTACTAATTACTATACATTAAAATGGAAATGTTAGACAAAAATATATCAATAGGTTGCATGGGGGAGGAGTTTCAAATTTTTTGTCTTTATTTGGATTTTATGCACTACGCGGTGGCGGTGGCTCAGGGGTAGAGTGGCTGGATGGTAACCGTAAGGTTGCCAGTTCGAACCCGGGCTCCCCCAGAGTTACTGTCGAAGTGTCCTTGAGCAAGACACTGAACCCCTAATTGCTCCCGATGTGCTGGTTGGTGCCTTGCATGGTTTTCGGTGTATGAATGTGTGTGTGAATGGGTGAATGTAATGCACAATCTCTGTAAAGCGCCTTGGATAAAGGCGCTATATAAATGCACCATTTACATGATTTACATGATGGAACCATGGCCAATCTTCATATCAATCAATTCATCATGCAAAGACAAACATGACATGGGGTGAATGGTTTCTGTCGGATGTATAGATCAAGGTTAAAAACATATGGTTATGGTTATGGTTAAAAAAAAACATATGGGACAATAATTAGCTCGGGGAACATAAAAAATCATAAACTAGACAATTCACGCCAGCATTTTTTAAATTTGAGCTCTTATTTTGAAAAGCCGCAATTTCCGCTTCACTAGCAGTAGTCCTAAATTAGGAAGTTAAACGGAGCAGGGCCGGCCTTGTTTACAATGTGAATCCAGACCGGAGCTCTGCAGAGCTCCAGATCGTCAGATCTGTGCCGTCAAAGAAACGCTGTTTTGACCAAAATGCCATCTGGGACAAGGAATAGGAGATACAGGCGATTGAAAGAAATGGATAGAATGGATTATTATGGCGACGACGATCTAAGATGGGCGATCCAGTGCTGTACTAACAACACAGCTAGCTAACCGGCTAACGTGAGTAGCATTATGGCTCGAGCAATCGCCGAAGGCCGTCGGCAATGGCGTTAAGCGTCAGTATCAAAATTAGGCTTCGATTTACGTTAATCGTCGGCAATGGCGTATTAAGGATTAAAAAAGGTAGGTTAGAAAAATATATCTTTCGGGTGCATGGGACCCCCTCCTTCCTACCAGACTAATTGACTAGTTCTAAGATCATTAAGCTTCACTGAAATACTTGAACCACCTGATGACCTCTCTTCCAGGCTAAGGCATCCATTAGAAATGGATTATATTCGCATCTTCGATGTATTTACAAACTGAACTCCCTGGACAACCAGTGACCTCCAGAGAAGTCTGGATGGCAACCAAGGAAGGTCGGTGACGCTGGAGAGACAGCTGACCTCCAGGGAAGTCTGGCAGGGCAACAGGGGTTAGCAACCTCTGTTGCAGCACTCGCAAGAGGGCACCACGCACACTACAGACCGTACAAATGAGCAACACCCCAGAGTCTCGATAGGACAGATTCAACGACAACAACTATGACAGTGACACAGACGCAGAGAAGGCTCTTTTGACTCAAATACACCAGAGTAAGGCCAAGTGTGGACAAGGACGGACACATGCACACCGCACAGACGAACAGTCTGGTGAGACGTAGGAGGACACTAGGCAGGAGGCAAACCATAGTCCTAGTGACCTCTCAGTGCCTGCTATCCCCCAAGAATACACAAGGCAGAGAGAGCTTCCTGTTGGTTCTGGCAGGAGAGAAAGGACAGTGGGCGGGTCCGCGGGGGGTGCCCTGGGCGCGGTGGTCGCTGGCGTGTGGGCGGCATTGGTTTGCTGCACCTGGCCGGCAGGTTTCGATCCACAGCCTGTTGGCCGGGTGTGGCCCTCCTTCCCGGTGCTGGTTGCGCATCGGTGATGGCTGCGCCCGGGGTGCCCCTCCGTGGACTTGTCTATAGCTGGAAGCCTGGAGGAGAGGAGCAGTGACTTGGCCAATCACTGCTGACCGGCCAACTGGAGAGTCTAGTGGTTGAGGGTTGAGACACTCTAAGAAGGTTGGAGACCACCTGATGACCTCTCTTCCAGGCCAAGGCATCCATTAGAAATGGATTATATCCGCATCTTCGATGTATTTACAAACTGAAATACAAAGATATATGACCCAACAATGAAAGACCATCTCAGTGAGAGAGATGGAATAACCCTGAAGTTATGAGGCCCTGCCCCTGGTCAATTGTATTGCAATATTTTCAATACATTTCTATAGTAGCCTAATACGCCATACCATTTTGTTCGCTGGAAACACGTGAGTAAGACTTTTCAGTCCAAAGATATATGCAGTGTGTGGATGTATGGCCTTCCTGAGTAAGGAACTAATTAAATTTATGAAAAAATGCAGTCGTTGAATTTGTCTGGGCAAAAAAAACACCAACCGAGATTGCTTCTGAGATTGGATGTTGATGCAGTCAACAATTAATAGTTACGGAATCATGCATGAGACAACGAAGAGATGCTCAAAGATACCCCACTGGCCCCAGAGTGTGTTTTCAAAACAGAAAATCGTGTTGCAATAGTGAACCTGACCCCGTTTTTACTCATATTATTATTTTAATGTTTTGCCAATCCAAATGTTCTGAAATAGACGACACTGAACTGTAGAGAAAGTGTGAGGTTCTGAGTGCTTCTTTGACTGATGGAGCATCTGAGGACATTTAGGGAGAGGAGCTGTTCTCCAAGCAGCGCGTCCTGCATGTAATGGTGCCTGAGGGAACCACGATAGTCAGCGCTGGAAACACTGCAGTTTCCTAACAGGTTAAAACCGTGTCCAAATTTGGAATACCAAGATGTTATTTCTGGGTTTGTGCAAGGAAAGCCAGGAGGAAAATACTCACACAGCTAAGTCTGCTGCTTGTATGTTTAAGTACTGTAAATACAGTATCTGGATTACTGTCATTAGTGTGTGCTAATTCAAAGTGTGTTAACACCACTTTATAAATCATAATAAACAATATGCTAAAGCTTGGAATACCTTTGAAATATTATGATAAAGGCATGCCAATATTTTGCATATTACAAATATTCAGAAGGTCATTTGCAAATCATCAATATATCAAATATATGAGAAACTTTCAGAGTTAAGTTATTCTAGTCAAACTTTGGTGAGCTGAAAAGATTTGTTCGTCGTTGAGTGTTTGGTTTTCCCACATGGATGATTGCCTCGTGAAGCTAGCAAGCATCCGTAGGAGGAAGTCCAACATAGTAAAGTATTTTAAACTAAAGATCAGTCTGTTAAGAGATCAGACGCAATGTATTTCAAACTTCATCAACTATTTACACTGTACTGTATGTCTGTGCTGCTGTCGGACAAAAGAGAAGAGCCTGGCGGGGCATCCAATGATTTCCATAGAATTTTTAAACATCAAAAATATAACTCGAATAAATATAAAACATATCAGGCGGTCTACATTTCACAAAAGGAAAATGTCCAAACAACACCACAGTGGACTACAGGCAGCTATAGTGAGAGAGAAACTTAAAACAAAAAAAAAGGAAAGAGAGGAATAAAAGTTTGGCGTGGGGCTAGTGATTTAAGTTCTTAACCCTGCCGACAAAATTGCCTGCTGCCTTATGAAATTACGTACCGTATATAGAATGAATCCCATGTGCATCCCTGTGGTGCGGACGGTGCGGATAATATAAATAAGAATAAATAAGAATGTGTACACACGGTTTCGGGTGACCAAAAAGTTCATCCGCGCATCTCTAGCGTGTGTGTGTGTGTGTGCGTGCACTCGTGTGTGCATGTGTGTTTCCTTCTGTTTAGCAAATTCCTGTGATATGGTAAAGGTAGGAGACTTGAAACGTTCAGCAATACTATTCAGTATTCAAACGGCGGCCATTTTGATAATAAGTTATATGATATATGACAGTGTTGGGGTGGCATTTCTTCCCAACCCACAAATATGACGTGAGAGCAAAATGTCCGATGTGTGAAAATAATCATTGACGGAAGGTTGTGTGCACCCTACCCCAAACCCTAACCTAACCCTAACCGGAAGCGCGATGCAACTCTTGTCGGACCAACGCATGTCGGGAGCAACGGTGATTTGTGCATGTCAGACTTTTGGTGTGTCGGATAAGTGTGCGCACCCCACACATTTGACCCTAATCAGCCTGGAACTGTGGGTGGAAGCAATCTATCATCCTCCATCTGCTTTCATGTCTGCTATGATTAGCTGATAATAATGGGTCCCTTCAATCTTTATTGGTTGACGAGTGGTGACAACCCTGCACTAAAGGTAGTCTGAAATTATCTAAATTTAACTTAGCTCAATGGTAAAAATGTGCCAGAACAGAAGACGCGCACGCACACATTTTGTGCCCTCCTTTGAGTGCACATAGACTTCTTACGGAGGCCTTGAAGTAGGCCTATATATGCAAACAGAACAAACCTCGGCATAATTCATTCGGCCGCTAGAACATCTCCCCTATGATTGACAATAACAATCCAACAGTGTACCTGATTTACAACTGTACCCTAACAATTGTGTCGCAAATCCCTCTGCGCTCACAGTTGATCTGAGGCACTATAAACCAAACAAATCATCCCACTGCAGATATTATGAACATTAACAATTCATCTAGGTGCGCTGGCGGTTAATCCCCATTGGTCTGTAAAGCACAACAGTTTAAATTATTCAGGGGGAAATAAACTGCTTAGCCATATATTGCATGTAATGAACAGAGCCCCACTATAACCTATAATGACATTAGTCCCAGGCTATATAATGTAATAGCAGATAGTGCTACTGTTCCATTGGCGTGCAGTGCACACTCCCTATAACTTGATGACCTCAGTCCCCTTGTGGGCAATCCGTAAACCTAAGCCTACATTGTCATGCGGGGTGCATTGGGCAGCAGGGGAGTTTAAGACCTGGTATATGGTTCTACCCACATGCTGATATTATACAATCAGCAGTCTTCCGGTTTAACCAGAATTTGCTGTGACTGTCACCCCAGGTGCCAGACGGGCAGCGTGGAGACTGCAATATCACCTTCACAGCATGCTCTATCTATGGAGCCACACTCTCCATCTTACTACCACACAACTGAAAAATTGTCTCTCTTCTTAAAGGTATCTGCGTATCTCACATAATGCTCTCAATCAGTTCTACATATAATTATGTAGCACATATACAAGCTCACAATAAGTCACGGCGCGACATGTTGTGAGCTTGTATATCTTCTACTTTCAGCGAATGTCCCCACAGAATATGAATGCTATAGGGTTCAAGGGGATATCTTATCTGACCCTCTAGAATCATAGGAGCAGCATCTGAGCAGCAGTAGCAGTGCTACTCACTGTTTACAAAGGTGACAGCTTGACGGCTACCAACTGAAGCGTATTCTTTCTAATTCACTATAAGAGTTATCAGGTAAATGTTCAAAGTGTAAAATGTTAAAGCTAAACCTGTGTTACAAACATGCCCACTTATCTGATCCCAAACGCAAGCATAGCAGCAGCAATGTAGCCTGACCTCAAATGTCTTGCACCATGCGCACACACAGTACACCAACCTCTCGGACCACCACGTATTTGTTTTTACCTGGATTTCCACGGTGAAATCCTGGCCCTCATTAAAATGTGAAATGTGACGTCTGAACGTTGGCCCATTTATCTCTGACGAGGCAGCTCGGATATGGCAGCATGTCCCATGTTTGCCATTTATTGGCCTACCTGGAATGCCAGGTGCATCCATTTTCCTTTGAAATAATTGGAAATTAAGGGGATAATGAGGTCTGTGGGGAGAGGCTGTTCTGAGCATTCCTGACAATCCGCCGAATAGGGGACAGAATGTGTAAGCTGCCTTTGATTGATTTGCCTTCGCGGTATTCACGAGAGACAAACCCATCGCACTCTCTCAGACTGACGTTCATCCATCAAAGGAAAGCTCTGTGGTGTTTCATTTGGAATAATAAACAACAATGGATAATGAAGACTCTGTTCCAAAACACAATGCAATGTAGCATATACTGTGCAGTATGCTGTAGGTGCACTGACTATTGGCAGGATTTGAAAGGAAACCATACCATAGGGTGTTATTTTTGTGTGTGATGTTTCCATTAAAGCAAGTGCATCCTGGTGATTTGTAGTGATGTGTGTACTGAAGACGTGGGGGCATCTGTGAATGCCTGCAGGGACAACCCCCAGTGTGCCAGTAAGTGTCGATGTTCATCATTCACATGATTATGTATTTTTGTTTGGCATATTGGGATTTACAGTAAGATTCCCTTGTATTATTATTGCCGCTCCGAAGATGAAAAGACATTAGGACTGCATGTCGTCCGCGTTTCTTGTGCTTGCGGTGCTTGTGTGTTCACGTGTGCCCTGTCGGCAGTAAATAGCAGCTTGCTTCAACACGAATGGGTGTGAATGTCAGCAGATCAAAAGCTAGCGATTCTGGAGGAACGCACTGTTGGGAAGGGAACCAGCTGAGGCGTTGTTTGATAAATTGTTTACTTTAGGCATTTCTGTTTCTAGTTCTGTAACTGTGATGGGGGAAACGTTGGCACAAACAAGGGTATCACACCCCGCTGCCTGTGTACATGCCTCAGAAACAGTTTGCATTAACAGCCTTTTGCATGTAAACAGACATTAACAACAAAACAGACTGCTTATGCGCTAGAGCAGTGGTTTTCAACTGATTGTGAACGAGGGACCACGACCCTGACTTAGTATCAACCTGGGGACCACTGTTGTGTTTGGTGGGAATATGGGCTAAGATTAGTGCTTTTGTAACACTGCATGTGTATACATCCAACTGTTTCTCAACCAATGGTCCATTTACTACAAATCATTTCCTAATAATATTGACTCAACCGACTGTGGCTCAGGAGGTAGAGCAGGTCGTCCAATGATCCATGGGTCGGCGGTTCGAATCCCGGCTCCTCCTGTCTACATGTCGAAGTGTCCTTGGGCAAGACACTGAACCCCAAATTGCTCCCGATGTGCTGGTTGGTACCTTGCATGGCTTCCGCCGCAATCGGTGTGTGAATGGGTGAATGTAATGCACTATGTAAAGCGCCTTGGATAAAGGCGCTATATAAATGCACCATTTACCATTTACCATGCAGACAAACCGGTGCACTTCCTCCTCTCGAGATTCTAACTCCCTTTCTGTTGAATTTCTTGATTCCAAATTGTCAGTTAAACGACTACATGGATGGTCATTATATATGGTCACCAGGTCATTCACTTCACGGTTTCTCAACTAGTGGAAAGAAAGTAAAAAAAGAAAAAAAAATCAGAAAATGCTACATACTAAATGGATTGTCAGGGACCACATGCAATACCTTCACAGACCACCAGTGGTCCACGGGCCACCTGTTGAAAATCCCAGGGCTAGTAGAGCGCAGCAATTTCCCCAAGGTAAGAAGTGAGATATTATGTTGATTAAAAACATAAAGAGTATGTTGTTATGAGGGGGCACACACACACATAGCTCTCTGAAGTCCATGCAGTTCCACAACCCTTGGGAGATGTTCGGCCCCTTGTGTTCACAAGAACATATTGGCTGCATAGTTGAATCATGTCGTAGTTCCTCTCAGAAACTAATATCTTGGATCCTGTGCATGCAGCCGCAGTGGTTGCCTGGTAGCAGTAAGTCTCACCTCCCAACTGAGTATCCAAATCTCCAAGGGGAGTTTATTTAATATCAAGCTTTAGAAGAAAATAAACAAATAAATTAAACGCTGCTACATAATGTTTTTTTTTCATCACTTCCACTGTATTCCCTCAGAGACTATGATGCTCTTAATCTTAAAAAAAGGAGTGGAGAAAAAACACTGCTAAAGTATGACTGCAGTACTCTCCAGATCGCCTCGGGTGTTCACTCCCATGGTCACATTGTATGGAGTTAAAGCACTTCGGCAGTGTGAGCTTGACCATTTTGACGTTTTTTATTTCTTCTCAGTTGACACATTTAGAGCCGAGTTATTACAGTAGATGTGACGGTATCACTTGCCAGCAACTGTTGACAATGAAACGACTGTCTCACATCTCTCAAATAATAAATGATAATCTAATGATTAGTTTCTATGAATTCTTTCTTTCCCATGTCCGTATATATACGTACCCACCCATCTATGGGACGTTATTTGCTAGGTCCGTATACCTTAGAGTATATATTAATAGAGACGGCACCGGGTTTCTCCTCCCATCCACTTGCATTAAGTTGCTCAAAAGCGCATGAGGCGATTTCACTCCTCCTTCCGGGTAGGAACAGAGTGCATTCTGGGATTGATTGGGCCAAACTCATGAACACGCTGGCCATTGACTATCATTGCACGCGTTCACGTGTCATCATGAACGTGCGCAATGATAGTCAACGGACCAGCGCTTTCATGTGTTTGGCCCAGCGCTGCAATACCAAATTCGGCCACTATGTCCATTTCGCCTCAGGGTTTCCTCCGGGTGCCGTCTCTATTAATATATACTCTAAGCCGTATACGGACCCCAACGTATACTCTGTGTATATCATGGATATAATGGTTGAGCCCCACGGCAGCTTTAAACATAGATCCGGTTGCTATGCAATGCCTCCGTCACCACCAGCTATGGGACGTTACATCTGATCTCCGTTTACCGCAGTTCAAACCTCCATAAGTCGGAATCTATAGCAGAGCTGTCCTTGGTGGATCAAATGTTTACCGTGAGTGTGTGTATGGGGCTGGCGGGGGGTTCTCTTAAAGTGAACGCTGATGGTTGGTGGCACAGCTTAACTTCATTTATGCAACAGCCAGCCGCAATAAAAGAGTTAAGTGGCAAAATGTTCAATCCCACCAGATCAATCCCTGCTAAGCTCCTCTCTTCAAAACAGCTGCATTCTGTTGGAGACCCAGTCAATGAGTTAATCAATAATTGACCTTCTTGATATTGACCTTTGATCTGACAATCGCACCATGTGAGATATTGAGTGAGCAATCTAATCAAAGGTGCAAGGCTTTTGTTGGGATGAGTTTGCTGCTCCGTACATACGTAACATAACCATCACATCAAGGAGGAAGGATTTACACGAGACGTGGATGGGTGTGTGGGTTCAAGGTTTCTTTCATGTTACACATAAGAGTGACACTGTTTTGTTCAGGTTCCTGAAGCATTACTAGACAAGTGCGCTGCTCTGAGTGCAGATCTCGGCCACATCTAGTTGCTTATCCATGGCTCGGTCAGTTGTGGGGAGCAGCAAAGGAAGCTGTGGGGAGTTTGTACGACAGGTGGTACAACTGTTCATGTTTGTGGTGGCCCCTATAGACGCCTTATCAGATGCAATGTATCGTATCGTCAACCATGTATCGTGATGCGTATCATATCGCTGTTAAAATGTCTCGTTACACCCCTAATTTTGACTCATTGCAGACAGAGTGACATAAAATACATTACACAGACAGCCTCTTTACAATAATTAATTAATCGATCGTTTCACAGTTCAACAAACCATCAGAAGAGAAGACAAACTGTGATATTAGGGGGAAGGCGGAGACAGGACAAGGACAAGGACAGGTGTCAACGGCTAATGGAGAGTAATGTATGACTGTGATTTAGATTTTTCCTATTGGCTGTCCCAACCAGCATTTTGCTGGATGTATGTATCTGCATCCGTGAGCTTGTTTGAGAGGATTTTGGCACATGAAGAGAAATATCAGATGCAGATCACAGCTGATTCCTGTGGCCCCAAATTATTGATACATTTGAGATATGAGAAAAAAACAAAACAAAAGTGTTGTGGGAAGAAATGCCAGATCTAAAACTCACAATGCATCACATCCCAACATGTTTAATCATCATTTTACATTTGTACAGATATCGGAGGCAAGGTAAGTATTATACACTGTAGGCCTAACAGTAACAGGCTTACAGTGGCTCTGGCGTTCCATGTGTGACTATAGTCTAATTACACAGCTGTAATTACAAGGACACCAGGTGAATGACATGAATGTTCTGGCAGAATGGAATAACAGCAGTTGGCCTACCGGGGGTACCAAACGCCTTTGATATTAAGCAAACAACTGTGCCTTCCTTTTCAAGCCTGTGTCGACCTCTATACTTACAGTACTTTACCGTTACTGTTGTAACAGTGTGAAGCAGTGGTTCCCATTTCCCACAAGCTGTGCCGAGGCACTATACTATGATGTGCCATGACAGAAGTCAAGGTCTGATGAAGATGAAACTTTAATCAATAAAGCCTTGACTGGGGCTTTACAAAGTTATTGTGTGCGTCACGTTTTTTGTGACAACCACACATTATTTCAAAATAATATATACGGAAATACATACACACGTTATGATTATTGTTGTACCAGTTTCTCTTTGTTGTACTGTCTGTCTGTCTGTCTGTCTGTCTGTCTGTCCTTTTGCTCACACATTTTCAAAAACAGCAAAAATAGCTACAGTAAGACATCCAATCTTTTATTTATCTGTAGTAGACTGAGCATACTCCTTCTCAGCCACACTCCTTGTACATTGACACCTGGGAGTTGTCCAGCACCACCATGTCATTCTGTTAAAAGCCACTGTGGAGTTTGACTAGTGGAATTGAGGTTAACTCATGTGCTCAAGGGCAACATTATTGGCAGATTGTGAGGGATGGGACAACACTTTTATATTCACTTACATCCACCCAAGAGTTTCCCAAGAGGACTCAAATCTGTCACATAGTTACATTTTGTAACCTTCATGACCTAAACCTTTTTAAGGATCCCTAAATGCTGTTTTTTCTTTTTTGCTCCATGCCAGTAAAATACTGGCAGCTAGGCTATTATGAGAAGCTGGATGTGATTTTGAACAGAATCCCATTTCTATCTGCGCTGTAGGTGAGGAAAGACAAGTCGAGTTACGTAAAACATTAAGCCATCAAGACACAGAGCATTAACTAGATTGGAAAATTAACACATTATGAAAGAACATTTGAATATGGTAAAAAAAAGGGAGAAAAAAAACTGCAAAAACAGAAAAAAGAGAGTAGATAGAGTAGATAAGGACTAATATTACAGTGCAGAATAAATTATTAGATAGTGGTGAGAGAAATGGAGAGGGGAATATAAATCTAATCAGGCATTCTGAGACATCATAATACACCACCACCCCCACCCCCTCCTACGGTTTGACTGCTCCTGGACACCTTACATTTACATGAATTAGAATGTGCTCTAACTTGTTATGAATATGATTGTGGCAGTTCAGCCTGCCACTGAGACTGAATTCAACACACATGGTTAAAGTTTGAGGTATTAATTATGTTGCAGAGTGATATTGGTTATTTTGACTTTTGTATATTGTGTGGTGCTTGATTGATTACTGATTGGTGGCTCCATTGTAGGGAGCACCTACCAACTGTGGGTTTGGGTAGGGGACATGCCAACAGTGTTTTTGTATATAGAGAGAGAACGCTGATTAAATTACATGTGGATAAATATTATGGATAATGTGTAAGGATTTAAATGTGAATTATACAAGTGTTAAAGTATTGTTTCTGGACATGGGGCTGTTGGTTGGTACAGTCCAGTGGGAGGGGCCTAGCCTATATTTAAGAAGGGGGACCTGTAGGGCTGTAGACCAGGAGGGCCAACCTATTCAGCCATTTGTATATAGTTTTGCTGTGTTTTTGTTCGAACACCATTTTTGCCACTTATGGACACAAGGTGAATAAAAACTGTGTGATTTTGCTAACAAGGACTCTGACTTGCTATCTTGGGTAATTTGGAACATTTTTGAGTCTTGAATCTAATGCCTTTTTTGGGCCCATACTACCTCGCACTGAGCAGAAGGGGGACAATGGTAATATGTATCTACATAGAATCAATTACCTACATCCTACTATTATACAATCTGGGTTTCTTTTTTAAAGCGGCACCGTTTTTGAATTATTATTAATTTATTATTATTATTATTATCATATAATTAGAGCATCGTGAAATCATAAAAAGACACAAGGTACTTATTATTATTATTGTTTTAGTAGTACTAGTAGTAGCAGCAGCAGCAGAGTAGTACATATAAAGGGTAGATCATGGTAACAGACGTATCAAACGTAAACATGATGTTTGTAAAACCTTAAATAGTAACTCAATCTGACATCAATATCTTATACCACCAGTGGTCATTAATATGTGCTGTATAATATGGAATAATAATGGTGAACACTGCAGTTAATATGGATCTGTAAGAATTCAGCATTTCACTCAACACACAAAGGGTTGTATAAACCTTAACTTTATGTACCGTATTATAACTACCATTTGCAAGTACAATTTTGACTGCAAGTGTATTGTGAAAACAAGTCACACAATGCAGGAGACAGACAGGAAAGGGCGATAACAAGCTGCAAATATACAGTATAGATGTCTTCGATACGCTTGGCTTTTTCCACGCAATTCCTCCGGCTGGCTTTCAGTGTGAATCCCAGGCCACCGTGTGATTGCAGGTCTGATAATGATCTGCCCCAGTCTTATTACTTCATTAGGGAACCAAAGCATTGGCCTCTGTGCTGCAGGATGATGGATTCTGCCCTAATCAGACTTCTGCACAAATGCACAACACATTACAGTGCTGTTTCTCAACCAATGTATCACCACTTCCAGAGTCCTTCACACAACCAACACGCAGGAACAGTATGGAGGTGTGTTGCATGCATGGAACCATTAATTAGAAATCAATTATTGATAAAGAAATCACGGAATCATCGATTTTCTTTTAGCAAAAGTTTGCATTGATTAGTCCAGCGGTTTACGAGATTATCTTCAGACAAACACACACAGGGTGTAAATATTGCAAATATTGTAAATGTTGTACTAAATATGGGTAAATGGTTGATGAACACTTGTACACTTGCACATTGTACTGTTCATCTTCTAAACAAATGTATTAAATATAATAAAATATATGTTTGATATTCGGTCCTGGCTTTATTATAGTCAGTGTATGGGTAATGCAGAGGGAACCAGTTAATAACTTTATCTGTAGCATGCAGTTACAGAGGTAGGGCTTTTATCAGGATACATGAAGAAGAGATTATGTTTCAGGGAATGATGAATCACGCTATGTGTGAAGCTTATTACGATATTTACCATGCAGTATCCTGAATACAGGGTATCCAGTCTCACCATCAATTCATCATCCTATACTCTATCATTGACCCAATATCCATTACAAAGTACCACAATTTGTTTTTAATACTGTGCCATTAATCGTTTTGAAAGCGTAGGTGCCATGTGTCAAGAGTGCCTTGTGTTAGGTATGTGTTAGGTATGATGTTTTTATTTCAATGAAACATCAGCCGATGCAAAGTAAATAACGACGGTATCAATACATTGTCATTATCACCTTGCAAAACAGGGGTTACATTTAATGACTCAGTCCAGGGAATGAAAGCATTAAACTTAAGCCCCTCGGAGCCACAGCTGTATTTAGATGTTACTGCAGGGTACTGATTTACATATTACTAATGTGTAATACTCCACATAACGATTTCATGAAAACAGATTGAATGAGCACAAACATTCTCTCGAGAAACCTGAAAAAAAAAAGAAAGAAACGAAAGAACGAAAAAATCGTGCATTTCCAGTACGAGTCATCAAGCACAGACTCATATTTATGGGTATTATTAGAATAAAACCACTGAAATCGCTTTAGTATGTCAGGCTGCATTTGCCCATCAACTACCCCATCTCTTAGCTCGACTGACTGCAAAGCAGTGTGTGTGCGTGCGTGCGTGCGTGCGTGCGTGCGTGCGTGCGTGCGTGCGTGCGTGCGTGCGTGCGTGCGTGCGTGCGTGCGTGCGTGCGACAGGCAGGCAGGCAGGCAGGCAGGCAGGCAGGTTTTTCCTGACTGTTCCTCTTTCGTTTGGATGGAGTAGAACAGTGTCCTTGCAGATGTGTTATGTTCTGCCCCCTCCCCACCCCCAGAAGGTTACGTTCTGCCCCCTCCCCACCCCCAGAAGGCAATTTACGTCAATCAACTGCTAGCTGTACTTAGGTAGGCCTACTGAAACCTTATATACTGTAGATACAACACCGTGTAACACTAGCCGATTTAATTAGAAACACCCTCTGATACGGTAACTTGCACTGTATCGATCCTGCTGCAGACAATTCTGTCTAGATTCTGTGGAACGTGTTGTCATCCTTAAAATAGAGTGAAGTATATTGTAAAGCAAAATGTACCAGAACTAGATGCACTTAAAGCATGCTTTGGAACAAAACGAGCTGTGAGCCACGATTAGTCTACCCAACGATTGACTCTCGGAATGGAAAGAAAGTGGCAACAGCAGTTCTACAGTACTGTGGTTAAAAATAAATGAACAAAGAGACCCTGTCTGTTGCATTGAAAGGTTTTCTACTTCCCTGTGAAGAAGACAGCTGTTGATGAAAAATGGATGGCCTCTCTAACTCCTTAGAGTCATAGCTACAAACATTAATATGTTACCCTTGAATGTATACTGTACAAGACGTGACACATAGCATGCCATATCCACACAGAAAACATACAGTGCTGACGCGTTCAGAGATAAATATCACTTTTCACCAAACACGCTGGTGCAGTCGTGTGGGCTCAGAGAGCTGCCCCGAAAAATGGCAGTAATGTACTCAAATACCCCTGGGCCCTCGTTGCAGGAAGACTGAAAATACCAGCAGTGACTCATCGCCAGGAAATGTAATAGGGAGAAAAGGCCTCCTATAACACTTTGAGGAATGTAGTCTCATAATGGCACAGCCATGAGAGGTCGAACAGGAGGAGCGCCTATCTTTCTCTCCTCTATTGCCTACAGTTGGGTGCCACCGATATTGTCCCTTATCATTTGACCCATTTAGGCCTGACCTCAAAATTTAAAAAAGTCCTTCTAAATACTCCAGTTTTCTGAAATAAATATTCTCACGATTTTTCAAAAATAGCAGACCTACAAGCTCGTAGCGCGCCACTCGGTGGCGCGCTACGAGCTTGTAGATCTGCTATTTTTCAATAGCTAAATTATAACATAATGTTTAAAACACCAAAAGGGGTTCCCGCCCAAAATGGGTTAACTGTCCTTTTGCGCAGATCACGCAAACCTCAGCAAAAAGAAAAGGACAATATCGATGGCCTCCAAATGTAGTCTCATAATGGCACAGCCATGAGAGGTCGAACAGGAGGAGCGCATATCTTTCTCTCCTCTATTGCCTACCTCATCAGCGCTTAGGGACGCTTCCCTACAGCTGAGCGACATGTACAAGTGAGAGGATTCATTCCAATTGTGAAATACCCACCGTTTCACCTGCATTTGCAAAATGATGACTGATACACCATCAGTCTTTTATGAATGCAGGTAGTATAATGGTCGATATTTCACAACTGGAAAAAGAGAGAGAAAATGTCAGTTACAACGAGGCACAGGTTCCCCTACAACAGATGTCACTAAGCAGTGACATCGGACACTGTGTTGATAGGATACATAGCTTTCAATGATAATGCTCAAGGCCGTCTATATTTCTACATATAGACCACTTTAAGTAACCCTATGTACTTTTTGTATGTCAAATAGACAATAATGGAGTTTATGGAAGTCTATTAAGTCTATTAATAAATGTATTATGCATTGTGAGTGAGGGGGAAAAAATCAAAGGTGATTATAAGATTTCAAAGAGAGAGCTTTTTAAGAGAGCTTTTTAAGAATTAAGAGCAATACTGTTTTGTCTGTGAGCCTCCCTTATAGCACTGACGAAGCTAAAGGTTTGCTAATTTTAACTCACTATGAGCAA